>NW_026610720.1:0-183095 GCF_029499605.1 Hyla sarda
GTCGTTTTCACCCGGGCACTCTTTGGGCGGGCGCAGCACGCAGAAACACTTAGATTGCAGATAAGCGCCTTTTCCCATTGACCGCGACGAACAGAGAAGATGCACAAGCTTCTTGCCATTGCGGCAGAACGGAAGGAGATATTTGCTCAAAACTTGCTGTGCTGGTGCAGACAGTGGCACCCGACATGCCTGCGTTGTCGTTTTCACCCGGGCACTCTTTGGGCGGGCGCAGCACGCAGAAACACTTAGATTGCAGATAAGCGCATTTTCCCATTGACCGCGACGAACAGAGAAGATGCACAAGCTTCTTGCCATTGTGGCAGAACGGAAGGAGATATTTGCTCAAAACTTGCTGTGCTGGTGCAGACAGTGGCACCCGACATGCCTGCGTTGTCGTTTTCACCCGGGCACTCTTTGGGCGGGCGCAGCACGCAGAAACACCTAGATTGCAGATAAGCGCCTTTTCCCATTGACCGCGACGAACAGAGAAGATGCACAAGCTTCTTGCCATTGCGGCCGAACGGAAGGAGATATTTGCTCAAAACTTGCTGTGCTGGTGCAGACAGTGGCACCCGACATGCCTGCGTTGTCGTTTTCACCCGGGCACTCTTTGGGCGGGCGCAGCACGCAGAAACACCTAGATTGCAGATAAGCGCCTTTTCCCATTGACCGCGACGAACAGAGAAGATGCACAAGCTTCTTGCCATTGCGGCCGAACGGAAGGAGATATTTGCTCAAAACTTGCTGTGCTGGTGCAGACAGTGGCACCCGACATGCCTGCGTTGTCGTTTTCACCCGGGCACTCTTTGGGCGGGCGCAGCACGCAGAAACACCTAGATTGCAGATAAGCGCCTTTTCCCATTGACCGCGACGAACAGAGAAGATGCACAAGCTTCTTGCCATTGCGGCCGAACGGAAGGAAATATTTGCTCAAAACTTGCTGTGCTGGTGCAGACAGTGGCACCCGACATGCCTGCGTTGTCGTTTTCACCCGCGCACTCTTTGGGCGGGCGCAGCACGCAGAAACACCTAGATTGCAGATAAGCGCCTTTTCCCATTGACCGCGACGAACAGAGAAGAAGCACAAGCTTCTTGCCATTGCGGCAGAACGGAAGGAGATATTTGCTCAAAACTTGCTGTGCTGGTGCAGACAGTGGCACCCGACATGCCTGCGTTGTCTTTTTCACCCGGGCACTCTTTGGGCGGGCGCAGCACGCAGAAACACCTAGATTGCAGATAAGCGCCTTTTCCCATTGACCGCGACGAACAGAGAAGATGCACAAGCTTCTTGCCATTGCGGCCGAACGGAAGGAGATATTTGCTCAAAACTTGCTGTGCTGGTGCAGACAGTGGCACCCGACATGCCTGCGTTGTCGTTTTCACCCGCGCACTCTTTGGGCGGGCGCAGCACGCAGAAACACCTAGATTGCAGATAAGCGCCTTTTCCCATTGACCGCGACGAACAGAGAAGATGCACAAGCTTCTTCCCATTGCGGCAGAACGGAAGGAGATATTTGCTCAAAACTTGCTGTGCTGGTGCAGACAGTGGCACCCGACATGCCTGCGTTGTCGTTTTCACCCGGGCACTCTTTGGGCGGGCGCAGCACGCAGAAACACCTAGATTGCAGATAAGCGCCTATTCCCATTGATAGCGACGAACAGAGAAGATGCACAAGCTTCTTGCCATTGCGGCCGAACGGAAGGAGATATTTGCTCAAAACTTGCTGTGCTGGTGCAGACAGTGGCACCCGACATGCCTGCGTTGTCGTTTTCACCCGGGCACTCTTTGGGCGGGCGCAGCACGCAGAAACACCTAGATTGCAGATAAGCGCCTATTCCCATTGATAGCGACGAACAGAGAAGATGCACAAGCTTCTTGCCATTGCGGCCGAACGGAAGGAGATATTTGCTCAAAACTTGCTGTGCTGGTGCAGACAGTGGCACCCGACATGCCTGCGTTGTCGTTTTCACCCGGGCACTCTTTGGGCGGGCGCAGCACGCAGAAACACCTAGATTGCAGATAAGCGCCTTTTCCCATTGACCGCGACGAACAGAGAAGATGCACAAGCTTCTTTCCATTGCGGCCGAACGGAAGGAGATATTTGCTCAAAACTTGCTGTGCTGGTCCAGACAGTGGCACATGACATGCCTGAGTTGTCGTTTTCACCCGGGCACTCTTTGGGCGTGCGCAGCACGCAGAAACACCTAGATTGCAGATAAGCGTCTTTTCCCATTGACCGCGACGAACAGAGAAGATGCACAAGCTTCTTGCCATTGCGGCAGAACGGAAGGAGATATTTGCTCAAAACTTGCTGTGCTGGTGCAGACAGTGGCACCCGACATGCCTGCGTTGTCGTTTTCACCCGGGCACTCTTTGGGCGGGCGCAGCACGCAGAAACACTTAGATTGCAGATAAGCGCCTTTTCCCATTGACCGCGACGAACAGAGAAGATGCACAAGCTTCTTGCCATTGCGGCCGAACGGAAGGAGATATTTGCTCAAAACTTTCTGTCCTGGTGCAGACAGTGGCACCCGACATGCCTGAGTTGTCGTTTTCACCCGGGCACTCTTTTGGCGGGCGCAGCACGCAGAAACACCTAGATTGCAGATAAGCGCCTTTTCCCATTGACCGCGACGAACAGAGAAGATGCACAAGCTTCTTGCCATTGCGGCCGAACGGAAGGAGATATTTGCTCAAAACTTGCTGTGCTGGTGCAGACAGTGGCACCCGACATGCCTGCCTTGTCGTTTTCACCCGGGCACTCTTTGGGCGGGCTCAGCCCGCAGAAACACCTAGATTGCAGATAAGCGCCTTTTCCCATTGACCGCGACGAACAGAGAAGATGCACAAGCTTCTTGCCATTGCGGCCGAACGGAAGGAGATATTTGCTCAAAACTTGCTGTGCTGGTGCAGACAGTGGCACACGACTTGCCTGCGTTGTCGTTTTCACCCGGGCACTCTTTGGGCGGGCGCAGCACGCAGAAACACCTAGATTGCAGATAAGCGCCTTTTCCCATTGACCGCGACGAACAGAGAAGATGCACAAGCTTCTTGCCATTGCGGCCGAAAGGAAGGAGATATTTGCTCAAAACTTGCTGTGCTGGTGCAGACAGTGGCACCCGACATGCATGCAATGTCGTTTTCACCCGGGCACTCTTTGGGCGGGCGCAGCACGCAGAAACACCTAGATTGCAGATAAGCGCCTTTTCCCATTGACCGCGACGAACAGAGAAGATGCACAAGCTTCTTCCCATTGCGGCAGAACGGAAGGAGATATTTGCTCAAAACTTGCTGTGCTGGTGCAGACAGTGGCACCCGACATGCCTGCGTTGTCGTTTTCACCCGGGCACTCTTTGGGCGGGCGCAGCACGCAGAAACACTTAGATTGCAGATAAGCGCCTTTTCCCATTGACCGCGACGAACAGAGAAGATGCACAAGCTTCTTGCCATTGCGGCAGAACGGAAGGAGATATTTGCTCAAAACTTGCTGTGCTGGTGCAGACAGTGGCACCCGACATGCCTGCGTTGTCGTTTTCACCCGGGCACTCTTTGGGCGGGCGCAGCACGCAGAAACACTTAGATTGCAGATAAGCGCCTTTTCCCATTGACCGCGACGAACAGAGAAGATGCACAAGCTTCTTGCCATTGTGGCAGAACGGAAGGAGATATTTGCTCAAAACTTGCTGTGCTGGTGCAGACAGTGGCACCCGACATGTCTGCGTTGTCGTTTTCACCCGGGCACTCTTTGGGCGGGCGCAGCACGCAGAAACACCTAGATTGCAGATAAGCGCCTTTTCCCATTGACCGCGACGAACAGAGAATATGCACAAGCTTCTTGCCATTGCGGCCGAACGGAAGGAGATATTTGCTCAAAACTTGCTGTGCTGGTGCAGACAGTGGCACCCGACATGCCTGCGTTGTCGTTTTCACCCGGGCACTCTTTGGGCGGGCGCAGCACGCAGAAACACCTAGATTGCAGATAAGCGCCTTTTCCCATTGACCGCGACGAACAGAGAAGATGCACAAGCTTCTTGCCATTGCGGCCGAACGGAAGGAGATATTTGCTCAAAACTTGCTGTGCTGGTGCAGACAGTGGCACCCGACATGCCTGCGTTGTCGTTTTCACCCGGGCACTCTTTGGGCGGGCGCAGCACGCAGAAACACCTAGATTGCAGATAAGCGCCTTTTCCCATTGACCGCGACGAACAGAGAAGATGCACAAGCTTCTTGCCATTGCGGCCGAACGGAAGGAAATATTTGCTCAAAACTTGCTGTGCTGGTGCAGACAGTGGCACCCGACATGCCTGCGTTGTCGTTTTCACCCGCGCACTCTTTGGGCGGGCGCAGCACGCAGAAACACCTAGATTGCAGATAAGCGCCTTTTCCCATTGACCGCGACGAACAGAGAAGAAGCACAAGCTTCTTGCCATTGCGGCAGAACGGAAGGAGATATTTGCTCAAAACTTGCTGTGCTGGTGCAGACAGTGGCACCCGACATGCCTGCGTTGTCGTTTTCACCCGGGCACTCTTTGGGCGGGCGCAGCACGCAGAAACACTTAGATTGCAGATAAGCGCCTTTTCCCATTGACCGCGACGAACAGAGAAGATGCACAAGCTTCTTGCCATTGTGGCAGAACGGAAGGAGATATTTGCTCAAAACTTGCTGTGCTGGTGCAGACAGTGGCACCCGACATGCCTGCGTTGTCGTTTTCACCCGGGCACTCTTTGGGCGGGCGCAGCACGCAGAAACACCTAGATTGCAGATAAGCGCCTTTTCCCATTGACCGCGACGAACAGAGAAGATGCACAAGCTTCTTGCCATTGCGGCCGAACGGAAGGAGATATTTGCTCAAAACTTGCTGTGCTGGTGCAGACAGTGGCACCCGACATGCCTGCGTTGTCGTTTTCACCCGCGCACTCTTTGGGCGGGCGCAGCACGCAGAAACACCTAGATTGCAGATAAGCGCCTTTTCCCATTGACCGCGACGAACAGAGAAGATGCACAAGCTTCTTCCCATTGCGGCAGAACGGAAGGAGATATTTGCTCAAAACTTGCTGTGCTGGTGCAGACAGTGGCACCCGACATGCCTGCGTTGTCGTTTTCACCCGGGCACTCTTTGGGCGGGCGCAGCACGCAGAAACACCTAGATTGCAGATAAGCGCCTATTCCCATTGATAGCGACGAACAGAGAAGATGCACAAGCTTCTTGCCATTGCGGCCGAACGGAAGGAGATATTTGCTCAAAACTTGCTGTGCTGGTGCAGACAGTGGAACCCGACATGCCTGCGTTGTCGTTTTCACCCGGGCACTCTTTGGGCGGGCGCAGCACGCAGAAACACCTAGATTGCAGATAAGCGCCTTTTCCCATTGACCGCGACGAACAGAGAAGATGCACAAGCTTCTTTCCATTGCGGCCGAACGGAAGGAGATATTTGCTCAAAACTTGCTGTGCTGGTCCAGTGGCACATGACATGCCTGAGTTGTCGTTTTCACCCGGGCACTCTTTGGGCGGGCGCAGCACGCAGAAACACCTAGATTGCAGATAAGCGTCTTTTCCCATTGACCGCGACGAACAGAGAAGATGCACAAGCTTCTTGCCATTGCGGCCGAACGGAAGGAGATATTTGCTCAAAACTTGCTGTGCTGGTGCAGACAGTGGCACCCGACATGCCTGCCTTGTCGTTTTCACCCGGGCACTCTTTGGGCGGGCTCAGCCCGCAGAAACACCTAGATTGCAGATAAGCGCCTTTTCCCATTGACCGCGACGAACAGAGAAGATGCACAAGCTTCTTGCCATTGCGGCCGAACGGAAGGAGATATTTGCTCAAAACTTGCTGTGCTGGTGCAGACAGTGGCACACGACTTGCCTGCGTTGTCGTTTTCACCCGGGCACTCTTTGGGCGGGCGCAGCACGCAGAAACACCTAGATTGCAGATAAGCGCCTTTTCCCATTGACCGCGACGAACAGAGAAGATACACAAGCTTCTTGCCATTGCGGCCGAACGGAAGGAGATATTTGCTCAAAACTTGCTGTGCTTGTGCAGACAGTGGCACCCGACATGCCTGCCTTGTCGTTTTCACCCGGGCACTCTTTGGACGGGCGCAGCACGCAGAAACACCTAGATTGCAGATAAGCGCCTTTTCCCCTTGACCGCGACGAACAGAGAAGATGCACAAGCTTCTTGCCATTGCGGCCGAACGGAAGGAGATATTTGCTCAAAACTTGCTGTGCTGGTGCAGACAATGGCACCTGACATGCCTGCTTTGTCGTTTTCACCCGGGCACTCTTTGGGCGGGCGCAGCACGCAGAAACACCTAGATTGCAGATAAGCGCCTTTTCCCATTGACCGCGACGAACAGAGAAGATACACAAGCTTCTTGCCATTGCGGCCGAACGGAAGGAGATATTTGCTCAAAACTTGCTGTGCTGGTGCAGACAGTGGCACCCGACATGCCTGCCTTGTCGTTTTCACCCGGGCACTCTTTGGACGGGCGCAGCACGCAGAAACACCTAGATTGCAGATAAGCGCCTTTTCCCCTTGACCGCGACGAACAGAGAAGATGCACAAGCTTCTTGCCATTGCGGCCGAACGGAAGGAGATATTTGCTCAAAACTTGCTGTGCTGGTGCAGACAGTGGCACCCGACATGCCTGCGTTGTCGTTTTCACCCGGGCACTCTTTGGGCGGGCGCAGCACGCAGAAACACTTAGATTGCAGATAAGCGCCTTTTCCCATTGACCGCGACGAACAGAGAAGATGCACAAGCTTCTTGCCATTGTGGCAGAACGGAAGGAGATATTTGCTCAAAACTTGCTGTGCTGGTGCAGACAGTGGCACCCGACATGCCTGCGTTGTCGTTTTCACCCGGGCACTCTTTGGGCGGGCGCAGCACGCAGAAACACTTAGATTGCAGATAAGCGCCTTTTCCCATTGACCGCGACGAACAGAGAAGATGCACAAGCTTCTTGCCATTGCGGCCGAACGGAAGGAGATATTTGCTCAAAACTTGCTGTGCTGGTGCAGACAGTGGCACACGACTTGCATGCGTTGTCGTTTTCACCCGGGCACTCTTTGGGCGGGCGCAGCACGCAGAAACACCTAGATTGCAGATAAGCGCCTTTTCCCATTGACCGCGACGAACAGAGAAGATGCACAAGCTTCTTGCCATTGCGTCCGAACGGAAGGAGATATTTGCTCAAAACTTGCTGTGCTGGTGCAGACAGTGGCACCCGACATGCCTGCGTTTTCGTTTTCACCGGGCACTCTTTGGGCGGGCGTAGCACGCAGAAACACCTAGATTGCAGATAAGCGCCTTTTCCCTTTGACCGCGACGAACAGAGAAGATGCACGAGCTTCTTGCCATTGCGGCCGAACGGAAGGAGATATTTGCTCAAAACTTGCTGTGCTGGTGCAGACAGTGGCACCCGACATGCCTGCGTTGTCGTTTTCACCCGGGCACTCTTTGGGCGGGCGCAGCACGCAGAAACACCTAGATTGCAGATAAGCGCCTTTTCCCATTGACCGCGACGAACAGAGAAGATGCATAAGCTTCTTGCCATTGCGGCCGAACGGAAGGAGATATTTGCTCAAAACTTGCTGTGCTGGTGCAGACAGTGGCACCCGACATGCCTGCGTTGTCGTTTTCACCCGGGCACTCTTTGGGCGGGCGCAGCACGCAGAAACACCTAGATTGCAGATAAGCGCCTTTTCCCATTGACCGCGACGAACAGAGAAGATGCACAAGCTTCTTGCCATTGCGGCCGAACGGAAGGAAATATTTGCTCAAAACTTGCTGTGCTGGTGCAGACAGTGGCACCCGACATGCCTGCGTTGTCGTTTTCACCCGCGCACTCTTTGGGCGGGCGCAGCACGCAGAAACACCTAGATTGCAGATAAGCGCCTTTTCCCATTGACCGCGACGAACAGAGAAGATGCACAAGCTTCTTGCCATTGCGGCCGAACGGAAGGAAATATTTGCTCAAAACTTGCTGTGCTGGTGCAGACAGTGGCACCCGACATGCCTGCGTTGTCGTTTTCACCCGCGCACTCTTTGGGCGGGCGCAGCACGCAGAAACACCTAGATTGCAGATAAGCGCCTTTTCCCATTGACCGCGACGAACAGAGAAGAAGCACAAGCTTCTTGCCATTGCGGCAGAACGGAAGGAGATATTTGCTCAAAACTTGCTGTGCTGGTGCAGACAGTGGCACCCGACATGCCTGCGTTGTCGTTTTCACCCGAGCACTCTTTGGGCGGGCGCAGCACGCAGAAACACTTAGATTGCAGATAAGCGCCTTTTCCCATTGACCGCGACGAACAGAGAAGATGCACAAGCTTCTTGCCATTGTGGCAGAACGGAAGGAGATATTTGCTCAAAACTTGCTGTGCTGGTGCAGACAGTGGCACCCGACATGCCTGCGTTGTCGTTTTCACCCGGGCACTCTTTGGGCGGGCGCAGCACGCAGAAACACCTAGATTGCAGATAAGCGCCTTTTCCCATTGACCGCGACGAACAGAGAAGATGCACAAGCTTCTTGCCATTGCGGCCGAACGGAAGGAGATATTTGCTCAAAACTTGCTGTGCTGGTGCAGACAGTGGCACCCGACATGACTGCGTTGTCGTTTTCACCCGCGCACTCTTTGGGCGGGCGCAGCACGCAGAAACACCTAGATTGCAGATAAGCGCCTTTTCCCATTGACCGCGACGAACAGAGAAGATGCACAAGCTTCTTCCCATTGCGGCAGAACGGAAGGAGATATTTGCTCAAAACTTGCTGTGCTGGTGCAGACAGTGGCACCCGACATGCCTGCGTTGTCGTTTTCACCCGGGCACTCTTTGGGCGGGCGCAGCACGCAGAAACACCTAGATTGCAGATAAGCGCCTATTCCCATTGATAGCGACGAACAGAGAAGATGCACAAGCTTCTTGCCATTGCGGCCGAACGGAAGGAGATATTTGCTCAAAACTTGCTGTGCTGGTGCAGACAGTGGCACCCGACATGCCTGCGTTGTCGTTTTCACCCGGGCACTCTTTGGGCGGGCGCAGCACGCAGAAACACCTAGATTGCAGATAAGCGCCTATTCCCATTGATAGCGACGAACAGAGAAGATGCACAAGCTTCTTGCCATTGCGGCCGAACGGAAGGAGATATTTGCTCAAAACTTGCTGTGCTGGTGCAGACAGTGGAACCCGACATGCCTGCGTTGTCGTTTTCACCCGGGCACTCTTTGGGCGGGCGCATCACGCAGAAACACCTAGATTGCAGATAAGCGCCTTTTCCCATTGACCGCGACGAACAGAGAAGATGCACAAGCTTCTTTCCATTGCGGCCGAACGGAAGGAGATATTTGCTCAAAACTTGCTGTGCTGGTCCAGACAGTGGCACATGACATGCCTGAGTTGTCGTTTTCACCCGGGCACTCTTTGGGCGGGCGCAGCACGCAGAAACACCTAGATTGCAGATAAGCGTCTTTTCCCATTGACCGCGACGAACAGAGAAGATGCACAAGCTTCTTGCCATTGCGGCAGAACGGAAGGAGATATTTGCTCAAAACTTGCTGTGCTGGTGCAGACAGTGGCACCCGACATGCCTGCGTTGTCGTTTTCACCCGGGCACTCTTTGGGCGGGCGCAGCACGCAGAAACACTTAGATTGCAGATAAGCGCCTTTTCCCATTGACCGCGACGAACAGAGAAGATGCACAAGCTTCTTGCCATTGCGGCCGAACGGAAGGAGATATTTGCTCAAAACTTGCTGTGCTGGTGCAGACAGTGGCACACGACTTGCCTGCGTTGTCGTTTTCACCCGGGCACTCTTTGGGCGGGCGCAGCACGCAGAAACACCTAGATTGCAGATAAGCGCCTTTTCCCATTGACCGCGACGAACAGAGAAGATGCACAAGCTTCTTGCCATTGCGGCCGAAAGGAAGGAGATATTTGCTCAAAACTTGCTGTGCTGGTGCAGACAGTGGCACCCGACATGCATGCAATGTCGTTTTCACCCGGGCACTCTTTGGGCGGGCGCAGCACGCAGAAACACCTAGATTGCAGATAAGCGCCTTTTCCCATTGACCGCGACGAACAGAGAAGATGCACAAGCTTCTTCCCATTGCGGCAGAACGGAAGGAGATATTTGCTCAAAACTTGCTGTGCTGGTGCAGACAGTGGCACCCGACATGCCTGCGTTGTCGTTTTCACCCGCGCACTCTTTGGGCGGGCGCAGCACGCAGAAACACCTAGATTGCAGATAAGCGCCTTTTCCCATTGACCGCGACGAACAGAGAAGAAGCACAAGCTTCTTGCCATTGCGGCAGAACGGAAGGAGATATTTGCTCAAAACTTGCTGTGCTGGTGCAGACAGTGGCACCCGACATGCCTGCGTTGTCGTTTTCACCCGGGCACTCTTTGGGCGGGCGCAGCACGCAGAAACACTTAGATTGCAGATAAGCGCCTTTTCCCATTGACCGCGACGAACAGAGAAGATGCACAAGCTTCTTGCCATTGTGGCAGAACGGAAGGAGATATTTGCTCAAAACTTGCTGTGCTGGTGCAGACAGTGGCACCCGACATGCCTGCGTTGTCGTTTTCACCCGGGCACTCTTTGGGCGGGCGCAGCACGCAGAAACACCTAGATTGCAGATAAGCGCCTATTCCCATTGATAGCGACGAACAGAGAAGATGCACAAGCTTCTTGCCATTGCGGCCGAACGGAAGGAGATATTTGCTCAAAACTTGCTGTGCTGGTGCAGACAGTGGAACCCGACATGCCTGCGTTGTCGTTTTCACCCGGGCACTCTTTGGGCGGGCGCATCACGCAGAAACACCTAGATTGCAGATAAGCGCCTTTTCCCATTGACCGCGACGAACAGAGAAGATGCACAAGCTTCTTTCCATTGCGGCCGAACGGAAGGAGATATTTGCTCAAAACTTGCTGTGCTGGTCCAGACAGTGGCACATGACATGCCTGAGTTGTCGTTTTCACCCGGGCACTCTTTGGGCGGGCGCAGCACGCAGAAACACCTAGATTGCAGATAAGCGTCTTTTCCCATTGACCGCGACGAACAGAGAAGATGCACAAGCTTCTTGCCATTGCGGCAGAACGGAAGGAGATATTTGCTCAAAACTTGCTGTGCTGGTGCAGACAGTGGCACCCGACATGTCTGCGTTGTCGTTTTCACCCGGGCACTCTTTGGGCGGGCGCAGCACGCAGAAACACTTAGATTGCAGATAAGCGCCTTTTCCCATTGACCGCGACGAACAGAGAAGATGCACAAGCTTCTTGCCATTGCGGCCGAACGGAAGGAGATATTTGCTCAAAACTTTCTGTCCTGGTGCAGACAGTGGCACCCGACATGCCTGAGTTGTCGTTTTCACCCGGGCACTCTTTTGGCGGGCGCAGCACGCAGAAACACCTAGATTGCAGATAAGCGCCTTTTCCCATTGACCGCGACGAACAGAGAAGATGCACAAGCTTCTTGCCATTGCGGCCGAACGGAAGGAGATATTTGCTCAAAACTTGCTGTGCTGGTGCAGACAGTGGCACCCGACATGCCTGCCTTGTCGTTTTCACCCGGGCACTCTTTGGGCGGGCTCAGCCCGCAGAAACACCTAGATTGCAGATAAGCGCCTTTTCCCATTGACCGCGACGAACAGAGAAGATGCACAAGCTTCTTGCCATTGAGGCCGAACGGAAGGAGATATTTGCTCAAAACTTGCTGTGCTGGTGCAGACAGTGGCACACGACTTGCCTGCGTTGTCGTTTTCACCCGGGCACTCTTTGGGCGGGCGCAGCACGCAGAAACACCTAGATTGCAGATAAGCGCCTTTTCCCATTGACCGCGACGAACAGAGAAGATGCACAAGCTTCTTGCCATTGCGGCCGAAAGGAAGGAGATATTTGCTCAAAACTTGCTGTGCTGGTGCAGACAGTGGCACCCGACATGCATGCAATGTCGTTTTCACCCGGGCACTCTTTGGGCGGGCGCAGCACGCAGAAACACCTAGATTGCAGATAAGCGCCTTTTCCCATTGACCGCGACGAACAGAGAAGATGCACAAGCTTCTTCCCATTGCGGCAGAACGGAAGGAGATATTTGCTCAAAACTTGCTGTGCTGGTGCAGACAGTGGCACCCGACATGCCTGCGTTGTCGTTTTCACCCGGGCACTCTTTGGGCGGGCGCAGCACGCAGAAACACTTAGATTGCAGATAAGCGCCTTTTCCCATTGACCGCGACGAACAGAGAAGATGCACAAGCTTCTTGCCATTGTGGCAGAACGGAAGGAGATATTTGCTCAAAACTTGCTGTGCTGGTGCAGACAGTGGCACCCGACATGCCTGCGTTGTCGTTTTCACCCGGGCACTCTTTGGGCGGGCGCAGCACGCAGAAACACCTAGATTGCAGATAAGCGCCTTTTCCCATTGACCGCGACGAACAGAGAATATGCACAAGCTTCTTTCCATTGCGGCCGAACGGAAGGAGATATTTGCTCAAAACTTGCTGTGCTGGTCCAGACAGTGGCACATGACATGCCTGAGTTGTCGTTTTCACCCGGGCACTCTTTGGGCGGGCGCAGCACGCAGAAACACCTAGATTGCAGATAAGCGTCTTTTCCCATTGACCGCGACGAACAGAGAAGATGCACAAGCTTCTTGCCATTGCGGCCGAACGGAAGGAGATATTTGCTCAAAACTTGCTGTGCTGGTGCAGACAGTGGCACCCGACATGCCTGCCTTGTCGTTTTCACCCGGGCACTCTTTGGGCGGGCTCAGCCCGCAGAAACACCTAGATTGCAGATAAGCGCCTTTTCCCTTTGACCGCGACGAACAGAGAAGATGCACAAGCTTCTTGCCATTGAGGCCGAACGGAAGGAGATATTTGCTCAAAACTTGCTGTGCTGGTGCAGACAGTGGCACACGACTTGCCTGCGTTGTCGTTTTCACCCGGGCACTCTTTGGGCGGGCGCAGCACGCAGAAACACCTAGATTGCAGATAAGCGCCTTTTCCCATTGACCGCGACGAACAGAGAAGATGCACAAGCTTCTTGCCATTGCGGCCGAACGGAAGGAGATATTTGCTCAAAACTTGCTGTGCTGGTGCAGACAGTGGCACCCGACATGCCTGCCTTGTCGTTTTCACCCGGGCACTCTTTGGGCGGGCTCAGCCCGCAGAAACACCTAGATTGCAGATAAGCGCCTTTTCCCTTTGACCGCGACGAACAGAGAAGATGCACAAGCTTCTTGCCATTGAGGCCGAACGGAAGGAGATATTTGCTCAAAACTTGCTGTGCTGGTGCAGACAGTGGCACACGACTTGCCTGCGTTGTCGTTTTCACCCGGGCACTCTTTGGGCGGGCGCAGCACGCAGAAACACCTAGATTGCAGATAAGCGCCTTTTCCCATTGACCGCGACGAACAGAGAAGATGCACAAGCTTCTTTCCATTGCGGCCGAACGGAAGGAGATATTTGCTCAAAACTTGCTGTGCTGGTCCAGACAGTGGCACATGACATGCCTGAGTTGTCGTTTTCACCCGGGCACTCTTTGGGCGGGCGCAGCACGCAGAAACACCTAGATTGCAGATAAGCGTCTTTTCCCATTGACCGCGACGAACAGAGAAGATGCACAAGCTTCTTGCCATTGCGGCAGAACGGAAGGAGATATTTGCTCAAAACTTGCTGTGCTGGTGCAGACAGTGGCACCCGACATGCCTGCGTTGTCGTTTTCACCCGGGCACTCTTTGGGCGGGCGCAGCACGCAGAAACACTTAGATTGCAGATAAGCGCCTTTTCCCATTGACCGCGACGAACAGAGAAGATGCACAAGCTTCTTGCCATTGCGGCCGAACGGAAGGAGATATTTGCTCAAAACTTTCTGTCCTGGTGCAGACAGTGGCACCCGACATGCCTGAGTTGTCGTTTTCACCCGGGCACTCTTTTGGCGGGCGCAGCACGCAGAAACACCTAGATTGCAGATAAGCGCCTTTTCCCATTGACCGCGACGAACAGAGAAGATGCACAAGCTTCTTGCCATTGCGGCCGAACGGAAGGAGATATTTGCTCAAAACTTGCTGTGCTGGTGCAGACAGTGGCACCCGACATGCCTGCCTTGTCGTTTTCACCCGGGCACTCTTTGGGCGGGCTCAGCCCGCAGAAACACCTAGATTGCAGATAAGCGCCTTTTCCCATTGACCGCGACGAACAGAGAAGATGCACAAGCTTCTTGCCATTGCGGCCGAACGGAAGGAGATATTTGCTCAAAACTTGCTGTGCTGGTCCAGACAGTGGCACATGACATGCCTGAGTTGTCGTTTTCACCCGGGCACTCTTTGGGCGGGCGCAGCACGCAGAAACACCTAGATTGCAGATAAGCGTCTTTTCCCATTGACCGCGACGAACAGAGAAGATGCACAAGCTTCTTGCCATTGCGGCAGAACGGAAGGAGATATTTGCTCAAAACTTGCTGTGCTGGTGCAGACAGTGGCACCCGACATGCCTGCGTTGTCGTTTTCACCCGGGCACTCTTTGGGCGGGCGCAGCACGCAGAAACACCTAGATTGCAGATAAGCGCCTTTTCCCATTGACCGCGACGAACAGAGAAGATGCACAAGCTTCTTGCCATTGCGGCCGAACGGAAGGAGATATTTGCTCAAAACTTGCTGTGCTGGTGCAGACAGTGGCACCCGACATGCCTGCGTTGTCGTTTTCACCCGCGCACTCTTTGGGCGGGCGCAGCACGCAGAAACACCTAGATTGCAGATAAGCGCCTTTTCCCATTGACCGCGACGAACAGAGAAGATGCACAAGTTTCTTGCCATTGCGGCCGAACGGAAGGAGATATTTGCTCAAAACTTGCTGTGCTGGTGCAGACAGTGGCACCCGACATGCCTGCCTTGTCGTTTTCACCCGGGCACTCTTTGGACGGGCGCAGCACGCAGAAACACCTAGATTGCAGATAAGCGCCTTTTCCCATTGACCGCGACGAACAGAGAAGATGCACAAGCTTCTTGCCATTGCGGCCGAACGGAAGGAGATATTTGCTCAAAACTTGCTGTGCTGGTGCAGACAGTGGCACCCGACATGCCTGCGTTGTCGTTTTCACCCGGGCACTCTTTGGGCGGGCGCAGCACGCAGAAACACCTAGATTGCAGATAAGCGCCTTTTCCCATTGACCGCGACGAACAGAGAAGATACACAAGCTTCTTGCCATTGCGGCCGAACGGAAGGAGATATTTGCTCAAAACTTGCTGTGCTGGTGCAGACAGTGGCACCCGACATGCCTGCGTTGTCGTTTTCACCCGGGCACTCTTTGGGCGGGCGCAGCACGCAGAAACACCTAGATTGCAGATAAGCGCCTTTTCCCATTGACCGCGACGAACAGAGAAGATGCACAAGCTTCTTGCCATTGCGGCCGAACGGAAGGAGATATTTGCTCAAAACTTGCTGTGCTGGTGCAGACAGTGGCACCCGACATGCCTGCGTTGTCGTTTTCACCCGCGCACTCTTTGGGCGGGCGCAGCACGCAGAAACATCTAGATTGCAGATAAGCGCCTTTTCCCATTGACCGCGACGAACAGAGAAGATGCACAAGTTTCTTGCCATTGCGGCCGAACGGAAGGAGATATTTGCTCAAAACTTGCTGTGCTGGTGCAGACAGTGGCACCCGACATGCCTGCGTTGTCGTTTTCACCCGGGCACTCTTTGGGCGGGCGCAGCACGCAGAAACACCTAGATTGCAGATAAGCGCCTTTTCCCATTGACTGCGACGAACAGAGAAGATGCACAAGCTTCTTGCCATTGCGGCCGAACGGAAGGAGATATTTGCTCAAAACTTGCTGTGCTGGTGCAGACAGTGGCACCCGACATGCCTGCGTTGTCGTTTTCACCGGGCACTCTTTGGGCGGGCGTAGCACGCAGAAACACCTAGATAGCAGATAAGCGCCTTTTCCCTTTGACCGCGACGAACAGAGAAGATGCACGAGCTTCTTGCCATTGCGGCCGAACGGAAGGAGATATTTGCTCAAAACTTGCTGTGCTGGTGCAGACAGTGGCACCCGACATGCCTGCGTTGTCGTTTTCACCCGGGCACTCTTTGGGCGGGCGCAGCACGCAGAAACACCTAGATTGCAGATAAGCGCCTTTTCCCATTGACCGCGACGAACAGAGAAGATGCACAAGCTTCTTTCCATTGCGGCCGAACGGAAGGAGATATTTGCTCAAAACTTGCTGTGCTGGTGCAGACAGTGGCACCCGACATGCCTGCGTTGTCGTTTTCACCCGCGCACTCTTTGGGCGGGCGCAGCACGCAGAAACACCTAGATTGCAGATAAGCGCCTTTTCCCATTGACCGCGACGAACAGAGAAGATGCACAAGTTTCTTGCCATTGCGGCCGAACGGAAGGAGATATTTGCTCAAAACTTGCTGTGCTGGTGCAGACAGTGGCACCCGACATGCCTGCGTTGTCGTTTTCACCCGGGCACTCTTTGGGCGGGCGCAGCACGCAGAAACACCTAGATTGCAGATAAGCGCCTTTTCCCATTGACCGCGACGAACAGAGAAGATGCACAAGCTTCTTGCCATTGCGGCAGAACGGAAGGAGATATTTGCTCAAAACTTGCTGTGCTGGTGCAGACAGTGGCACCCGACATGCCTGCCTTGTCGTTTTCACCCGGGCACTCTTTGGGCGGGCTCAGCCCGCAGAAACACCTACATTGCAGATAAGCGCCTTTTCCCATTGACCGCGACGAACAGAGAAGATGCACAAGCTTCTTGCCATTGCGGCCGAACGGAAGGAGATATTTGCTCAAAACTTGCTGTGCTGGTGCAGACAGTGGCACAAGACTTGCCTGCGTTGTCGTTTTCACCCGGGCACTCTTTGGGCGGGCGCAGCACGCAGAAACACCTAGATTGCAGATAAGCGCCTTTTCCCATTGACCGCGACGAACAGAGAAGATGCACAAGCTTCTTGCCATTGCGGCCGAAAGGAAGGAGATATTTGCTCAAAACTTGCTGTGCTGGTGCAGACAGTGGCACCCGACATGCATGCAATGTCGTTTTCACCCGGGCACTCTTTGGGCGGGCGCAGCACGCAGAAACACCTAGATTGCAGATAAGCGCCTTTTCCCATTGACCGCGACGAACAGAGAAGATGCACAAGCTTCTTCCCATTGCGGCAGAACGGAAGGAGATATTTGCTCAAAACTTGCTGTGCTGGTGCAGACAGTGGCACCCGACATGACTGCGTTGTCGTTTTCACCCGGGCACTCTTTGGGCGGGCGCAGCACGCAGAAACACCTAGATTGCAGATAAGCGCCTATTCCCATTGATAGCGACGAACAGAGAAGATGCACAAGCTTCTTTCCATTGCGGCCGAACGGAAGGAGATATTTGCTCAAAACTTGCTGTGCTGGTGCAGACAATGGCACCTGACATGCCTGCGTTGTCGTTTTCACCCGGGCACTCTTTGGGCGGGCGCAGCACGCAGAAACACCTAGATTGCAGATAAGCGCCTTTTCCCATTGTCCGCGACGAACAGAGAAGATACACAAGCTTCTTGCCATTGCGGCCGAACGGAAGGAGATATTTGCTCAAAACTTGCTGTGCTGGTGCAGACAGTGGCACCCGACATGCCTGCCTTGTCGTTTTCACCCGGGCACTCTTTGGACGGGCGCAGCACGCAGAAACACCTAGATTGCAGATAAGCGCCTTTTCCCCTTGACCGCGACGAACAGAGAAGATGCACAAGCTTCTTGCCATTGCGGCCGAACGGAAGGAGATATTTGCTCAAAACTTGCTGTGCTGGTGCAGACAGTGGCACCCGACATGCCTGCGTTGTCGTTTTCACCCGGGCACTCTTTGGGCGGGCGCAGCACGCAGAAACACTTAGATTGCAGATAAGCGCCTTTTCCCATTGACCGCGACGAACAGAGAAGATGCACAACCTTCTTGCCATTGTGGCAGAACGGAAGGAGATATTTGCTCAAAACATGCTGTGCTGGTGCAGACAGTGGCACCCGACATGCCTGCGTTGTCGTTTTCACCCGGGCACTCTTTGGGCGGGCGCAGCACGCAGAAACACTTAGATTGCAGATAAGCGCCTTTTCCCATTGACCGCGACGAACAGAGAAGATGCACAAGCTTCTTGCCATTGCGGCCGAACGGAAGGAGATATTTGCTCAAAACTTGCTGTGCTGGTGCAGACAGTGGCATACGACTTGCATGCGTTGTCGATTTCACCCGGGCACTCTTTGGGCGGGCGCAGCACGCAGAAACACCTAGATTGCAGATAAGCGCCTTTTCCCATTGACCGCGACGAACAGAGAAGATGCACAAGCTTCTTGCCATTGCGTCCGAACGGAAGGAGATATTTGCTCAAAACTTGCTGTGCTGGTGCAGACAGTGGCACCCGACATGCCTGCGTTTTCGTTTTCACCGGGCACTCTTTGGGCGGGCGTAGCACGCAGAAACACCTAGATTGCAGATAAGCGCCTTTTCCCTTTGACCGCGACGAACAGAGAAGATGCACGAGCTTCTTGCCATTGCGGCCGAACGGAAGGAGATATTTGCTCAAAACTTGCTGTGCTGGTGCAGACAGTGGCACCCGACATGCCTTCGTTGTCGTTTTCACCCGGGCACTCTTTGGGCGGGCGCAGCACGCAGAAACACCTAGATTGCAGATAAGCGCCTTTTCCCATTGACCGCGACGAACAGAGAAGATGCACAAGCTTCTTGCCATTGCGGCCGAACGGAAGGAGATATTTGCTCAAAACTTGCTGTGCTGGTGCAGACAGTGGCACCCGACATGCCTGCGTTGTCGTTTTCACCCGGGCACTCTTTGGGCGGGCGCAGCACGCAGAAACACCTAGATTGCAGATAAGCGCCTTTTCCCCTTGACCGCGACGAACAGAGAAGATGCACAAGCTTCTTGCCATTGCGGCCGAACGGAAGGAGATATTTGCTCAAAACTTGCTGTGCTGGTGCAGACAGTGGCACCCGACATGCCTGCGTTGTCGTTTTCACCCGGGCACTCTTTGGGCTGGCGCAGCACGCAGAAACACTTAGATTGCAGATAAGCGCCTTTTCCCATTGACCGCGACGAACAGAGAAGATGCACAAGCTTCTTGCCATTGTGGCAGAACGGAAGGAGATATTTGCTCAAAACTTGCTGTGCTGGTGCAGACAGTGGCACCCGACATGCCTGCGTTGTCGTTTTCACCCGGGCACTCTTTGGGCGGGCGCAGCACGCAGAAACACTTAGATTGCAGATAAGCGCCTTTTCCCATTGACCGCGACGAACAGAGAAGATGCACAAGCTTCTTGCCATTGCGGCCGAACGGAAGGAGATATTTGCTCAAAACTTGCTGTGCTGGTGCAGACAGTGGCACACGACTTGCATGCGTTGTCGTTTTCACCCGGGCACTCTTTGGGCGGGCGCAGCACGCAGAAACACCTAGATTGCAGATAAGCGCCTTTTCCCATTGACCGCGACGAACAGAGAAGATGCACAAGCTTCTTGCCATTGCGTCCGAACGGAAGGAGATATTTGCTCAAAACTTGCTGTGCTGGTGCAGACAGTGGCACCCGACATGCCTGCGTTTTCGTTTTCACCGGGCACTCTTTGGGCGGGCGTAGCACGCAGAAACACCTAGATTGCAGATAAGCGCCTTTTCCCTTTGACCGCGACGAACAGAGAAGATGCACGAGCTTCTTGCCATTGCGGCCGAACGGAAGGAGATATTTGCTCAAAACTTGCTGTGCTGGTGCAGACAGTGGCACCCGACATGCCTGCGTTGTCGTTTTCACCCGGGCACTCTTTGGGCGGGCGCAGCACGCAGAAACACCTAGATTGCAGATAAGCGCCTTTTCCCATTGACCGCGACGAACAGAGAAGATGCATAAGCTTCTTGCCATTGCGGCCGAACGGAAGGAGATATTTGCTCAAAACTTGCTGTGCTGGTGCAGACAGTGGCACCCGACATGCCTGCGTTGTCGTTTTCACCCGGGCACTCTTTGGGCGGGCGCAGCACGCAGAAACACCTAGATTGCAGATAAGCGCCTTTTCCCATTGACCGCGACGAACAGAGAAGATGCACAAGCTTCTTGCCATTGCGGCCGAACGGAAGGAAATATTTGCTCAAAACTTGCTGTGCTGGTGCAGACAGTGGCACCCGACATGCCTGCGTTGTCGTTTTCACCCGGGCACTCTTTGGGCGGGCGCAGCACGCAGAAACACCTAGATTGCAGATAAGCGCCTTTTCCCATTGACCGCGACGAACAGAGAAGATGCACAAGCTTCTTGCCATTGCGGCAGAACGGAAGGAGATATTTGCTCAAAACTTGCTGTGCTGGTGCAGACAGTGGCACCCGACATGCCTGCGTTGTCGTTTTCACCCGGGCACTCTTTGGGCGGGCGCAGCACGCAGAAACACTTAGATTGCAGATAAGCGCCTTTTCCCATTGACCGCGACGAACAGAGAAGATGCACAAGCTTCTTGCCATTGCGGCAGAACGGAAGGAGATATTTGCTCAAAACTTGCTGTGCTGGTGCAGACAGTGGCACCCGACATGCCTGCGTTGTCGTTTTCACCCGGGCACTCTTTGGGCGGGCGCAGCACGCAGAAACACTTAGATTGCAGATAAGCGCATTTTCCCATTGACCGCGACGAACAGAGAAGATGCACAAGCTTCTTGCCATTGTGGCAGAACGGAAGGAGATATTTGCTCAAAACTTGCTGTGCTGGTGCAGACAGTGGCACCCGACATGCCTGCGTTGTCGTTTTCACCCGGGCACTCTTTGGGCGGGCGCAGCACGCAGAAACACCTAGATTGCAGATAAGCGCCTTTTCCCATTGACCGCGACGAACAGAGAAGATGCACAAGCTTCTTGCCATTGCGGCCGAACGGAAGGAGATATTTGCTCAAAACTTGCTGTGCTGGTGCAGACAGTGGCACCCGACATGCCTGCGTTGTCGTTTTCACCCGGGCACTCTTTGGGCGGGCGCAGCACGCAGAAACACCTAGATTGCAGATAAGCGCCTTTTCCCATTGACCGCGACGAACAGAGAAGATGCACAAGCTTCTTGCCATTGCGGCCGAACGGAAGGAGATATTTGCTCAAAACTTGCTGTGCTGGTGCAGACAGTGGCACCCGACATGCCTGCGTTGTCGTTTTCACCCGGGCACTCTTTGGGCGGGCGCAGCACGCAGAAACACCTAGATTGCAGATAAGCGCCTTTTCCCATTGACCGCGACGAACAGAGAAGATGCACAAGCTTCTTGCCATTGCGGCCGAACGGAAGGAAATATTTGCTCAAAACTTGCTGTGCTGGTGCAGACAGTGGCACCCGACATGCCTGCGTTGTCGTTTTCACCCGCGCACTCTTTGGGCGGGCGCAGCACGCAGAAACACCTAGATTGCAGATAAGCGCCTTTTCCCATTGACCGCGACGAACAGAGAAGAAGCACAAGCTTCTTGCCATTGCGGCAGAACGGAAGGAGATATTTGCTCAAAACTTGCTGTGCTGGTGCAGACAGTGGCACCCGACATGCCTGCGTTGTCGTTTTCACCCGGGCACTCTTTGGGCGGGCGCAGCACGCAGAAACACCTAGATTGCAGATAAGCGCCTTTTCCCATTGACCGCGACGAACAGAGAAGATGCACAAGCTTCTTGCCATTGCGGCCGAACGGAAGGAGATATTTGCTCAAAACTTGCTGTGCTGGTGCAGACAGTGGCACCCGACATGCCTGCGTTGTCGTTTTCACCCGCGCACTCTTTGGGCGGGCGCAGCACGCAGAAACACCTAGATTGCAGATAAGCGCCTTTTCCCATTGACCGCGACGAACAGAGAAGATGCACAAGCTTCTTCCCATTGCGGCAGAACGGAAGGAGATATTTGCTCAAAACTTGCTGTGCTGGTGCAGACAGTGGCACCCGACATGCCTGCGTTGTCGTTTTCACCCGGGCACTCTTTGGGCGGGCGCAGCACGCAGAAACACCTAGATTGCAGATAAGCGCCTATTCCCATTGATAGCGACGAACAGAGAAGATGCACAAGCTTCTTGCCATTGCGGCCGAACGGAAGGAGATATTTGCTCAAAACTTGCTGTGCTGGTGCAGACAGTGGCACCCGACATGCCTGCGTTGTCGTTTTCACCCGGGCACTCTTTGGGCGGGCGCAGCACGCAGAAACACCTAGATTGCAGATAAGCGCCTATTCCCATTGATAGCGACGAACAGAGAAGATGCACAAGCTTCTTGCCATTGCGGCCGAACGGAAGGAGATATTTGCTCAAAACTTGCTGTGCTGGTGCAGACAGTGGCACCCGACATGCCTGCGTTGTCGTTTTCACCCGGGCACTCTTTGGGCGGGCGCAGCACGCAGAAACACCTAGATTGCAGATAAGCGCCTTTTCCCATTGACCGCGACGAACAGAGAAGATGCACAAGCTTCTTTCCATTGCGGCCGAACGGAAGGAGATATTTGCTCAAAACTTGCTGTGCTGGTCCAGACAGTGGCACATGACATGCCTGAGTTGTCGTTTTCACCCGGGCACTCTTTGGGCGTGCGCAGCACGCAGAAACACCTAGATTGCAGATAAGCGTCTTTTCCCATTGACCGCGACGAACAGAGAAGATGCACAAGCTTCTTGCCATTGCGGCAGAACGGAAGGAGATATTTGCTCAAAACTTGCTGTGCTGGTGCAGACAGTGGCACCCGACATGCCTGCGTTGTCGTTTTCACCCGGGCACTCTTTGGGCGGGCGCAGCACGCAGAAACACTTAGATTGCAGATAAGCGCCTTTTCCCATTGACCGCGACGAACAGAGAAGATGCACAAGCTTCTTGCCATTGCGGCCGAACGGAAGGAGATATTTGCTCAAAACTTTCTGTCCTGGTGCAGACAGTGGCACCCGACATGCCTGAGTTGTCGTTTTCACCCGGGCACTCTTTTGGCGGGCGCAGCACGCAGAAACACCTAGATTGCAGATAAGCGCCTTTTCCCATTGACCGCGACGAACAGAGAAGATGCACAAGCTTCTTGCCATTGTGGCCGAACGGAAGGAGATATTTGCTCAAAACTTGCTGTGCTGGTGCAGACAGTGGCACCCGACATGCCTGCCTTGTCGTTTTCACCCGGGCACTCTTTGGGCGGGCTCAGCCCGCAGAAACACCTAGATTGCAGATAAGCGCCTTTTCCCATTGACCGCGACGAACAGAGAAGATGCACAAGCTTCTTGCCATTGCGGCCGAACGGAAGGAGATATTTGCTCAAAACTTGCTGTGCTGGTGCAGACAGTGGCACACGACTTGCCTGCGTTGTCGTTTTCACCCGGGCACTCTTTGGGCGGGCGCAGCACGCAGAAACACCTAGATTGCAGATAAGCGCCTTTTCCCATTGACCGCGACGAACAGAGAAGATGCACAAGCTTCTTGCCATTGCGGCCGAAAGGAAGGAGATATTTCCTCAAAACTTGCTGTGCTGGTGCAGACAGTGGCACCCGACATGCATGCAATGTCGTTTTCACCCGGGCACTCTTTGGGCGGGCGCAGCACGCAGAAACACCTAGATTGCAGATAAGCGCCTTTTCCCATTGACCGCGACGAACAGAGAAGATGCACAAGCTTCTTCCCATTGCGGCAGAACGGAAGGAGATAT
Organism: Hyla sarda; assembly: GCF_029499605.1. NCBI lineage: Eukaryota > Metazoa > Chordata > Amphibia > Anura > Hylidae > Hyla > Hyla sarda. The sequence continues at coordinate 23,655 of NW_026610720.1, forward strand.
TTGCTCAAAACTTGCTGTGCTGGTGCAGACAGTGGCACCCGACATGCCTGCGTTGTCGTTTTCACCCGGGCACTCTTTGGGCGGGCGCAGCACGCAGAAACACTTAGATTGCAGATAAGCGCCTTTTCCCATTGACCGCGACGAACAGAGAAGATGCACAAGCTTCTTCCCATTGCGGCAGAACGGAAGGAGATATTTGCTCAAAACTTGCTGTGCTGATGCAGACAGTGGCACCCGACATGCCTGCGTTGTCGTTTTCACCCGGGCACTCTTTGGGCGGGCGCAGCACGCAGAAACACTTAGATTGCAGATAAGCGCCTTTTCCCATTGACCGCGACGAACAGAGAAGATGCACAAGCTTCTTGCCATTGCGGCAGAACGGAAGGAGATATTTGCTCAAAACTTGCTGTGCTGGTGCAGACAGTGGCACCCGACATGCCTGCGTTGTCGTTTTCACCCGGGCACTCTTTGGGCGGGCGCAGCACGCAGAAACACTTAGATTGCAGATAAGCGCCTTTTCCCATTGACCGCGACGAACAGAGAAGATGCACAAGCTTCTTGCCATTGTGGCAGAACGGAAGGAGATATTTGCTCAAAACTTGCTGTGCTGGTGCAGACAGTGGCACCCGACATGTCTGCGTTGTCGTTTTCACCCGGGCACTCTTTGGGCGGGCGCAGCACGCAGAAACACCTAGATTGCAGATAAGCGCCTTTTCCCATTGACCGCGACGAACAGAGAATATGCACAAGCTTCTTGCCATTGCGGCCGAACGGAAGGAGATATTTGCTCAAAACTTGCTGTGCTGGTGCAGACAGTGGCACCCGACATGCCTGCGTTGTCGTTTTCACCCGGGCACTCTTTGGGCGGGCGCAGCACGCAGAAACACCTAGATTGCAGATAAGCGCCTTTTCCCATTGACCGCGACGAACAGAGAAGATGCACAAGCTTCTTGCCATTGCGGCCGAACGGAAGGAGATATTTGCTCAAAACTTGCTGTGCTGGTGCAGACAGTGGCACCCGACATGCCTGCGTTGTCGTTTTCACCCGCGCACTCTTTGGGCGGGCGCAGCACGCAGAAACATCTAGATTGCAGATAAGCGCCTTTTCCCATTGACCGCGACGAACAGAGAAGATGCACAAGTTTCTTGCCATTGCGGCCGAACGGAAGGAGATATTTGCTCAAAACTTGCTGTGCTGGTGCAGACAGTGGCACCCGACATGCCTGCGTTGTCGTTTTCACCCGGGCACTCTTTGGGCGGGCGCAGCACGCAGAAACACCTAGATTGCAGATAAGCGCCTTTTCCCATTGACTGCGACGAACAGAGAAGATGCACAAGCTTCTTGCCATTGCGGCCGAACGGAAGGAGATATTTGCTCAAAACTTGCTGTGCTGGTGCAGACAGTGGCACCCGACATGCCTGCGTTGTCGTTTTCACCGGGCACTCTTTGGGCGGGCGTAGCACGCAGAAACACCTAGATAGCAGATAAGCGCCTTTTCCCTTTGACCGCGACGAACAGAGAAGATGCACGAGCTTCTTGCCATTGCGGCCGAACGGAAGGAGATATTTGCTCAAAACTTGCTGTGCTGGTGCAGACAGTGGCACCCGACATGCCTGCGTTGTCGTTTTCACCCGGGCACTCTTTGGGCGGGCGCAGCACGCAGAAACACCTAGATTGCAGATAAGCGCCTTTTCCCATTGACCGCGACGAACAGAGAAGATGCACAAGCTTCTTTCCATTGCGGCCGAACGGAAGGAGATATTTGCTCAAAACTTGCTGTGCTGGTGCAGACAGTGGCACCCGACATGCCTGCGTTGTCGTTTTCACCCGCGCACTCTTTGGGCGGGCGCAGCACGCAGAAACACCTAGATTGCAGATAAGCGCCTTTTCCCATTGACCGCGACGAACAGAGAAGATGCACAAGTTTCTTGCCATTGCGGCCGAACGGAAGGAGATATTTGCTCAAAACTTGCTGTGCTGGTGCAGACAGTGGCACCCGACATGCCTGCGTTGTCGTTTTCACCCGGGCACTCTTTGGGCGGGCGCAGCACGCAGAAACACCTAGATTGCAGATAAGCGCCTTTTCCCATTGACCGCGACGAACAGAGAAGATGCACAAGCTTCTTGCCATTGCGGCAGAACGGAAGGAGATATTTGCTCAAAACTTGCTGTGCTGGTGCAGACAGTGGCACCCGACATGCCTGCCTTGTCGTTTTCACCCGGGCACTCTTTGGGCGGGCTCAGCCCGCAGAAACACCTACATTGCAGATAAGCGCCTTTTCCCATTGACCGCGACGAACAGAGAAGATGCACAAGCTTCTTGCCATTGCGGCCGAACGGAAGGAGATATTTGCTCAAAACTTGCTGTGCTGGTGCAGACAGTGGCACAAGACTTGCCTGCGTTGTCGTTTTCACCCGGGCACTCTTTGGGCGGGCGCAGCACGCAGAAACACCTAGATTGCAGATAAGCGCCTTTTCCCATTGACCGCGACGAACAGAGAAGATGCACAAGCTTCTTGCCATTGCGGCCGAAAGGAAGGAGATATTTGCTCAAAACTTGCTGTGCTGGTGCAGACAGTGGCACCCGACATGCATGCAATGTCGTTTTCACCCGGGCACTCTTTGGGCGGGCGCAGCACGCAGAAACACCTAGATTGCAGATAAGCGCCTTTTCCCATTGACCGCGACGAACAGAGAAGATGCACAAGCTTCTTCCCATTGCGGCAGAACGGAAGGAGATATTTGCTCAAAACTTGCTGTGCTGGTGCAGACAGTGGCACCCGACATGACTGCGTTGTCGTTTTCACCCGGGCACTCTTTGGGCGGGCGCAGCACGCAGAAACACCTAGATTGCAGATAAGCGCCTATTCCCATTGATAGCGACGAACAGAGAAGATGCACAAGCTTCTTTCCATTGCGGCCGAACGGAAGGAGATATTTGCTCAAAACTTGCTGTGCTGGTGCAGACAATGGCACCTGACATGCCTGCGTTGTCGTTTTCACCCGGGCACTCTTTGGGCGGGCGCAGCACGCAGAAACACCTAGATTGCAGATAAGCGCCTTTTCCCATTGTCCGCGACGAACAGAGAAGATACACAAGCTTCTTGCCATTGCGGCCGAACGGAAGGAGATATTTGCTCAAAACTTGCTGTGCTGGTGCAGACAGTGGCACCCGACATGCCTGCCTTGTCGTTTTCACCCGGGCACTCTTTGGACGGGCGCAGCACGCAGAAACACCTAGATTGCAGATAAGCGCCTTTTCCCCTTGACCGCGACGAACAGAGAAGATGCACAAGCTTCTTGCCATTGCGGCCGAACGGAAGGAGATATTTGCTCAAAACTTGCTGTGCTGGTGCAGACAGTGGCACCCGACATGCCTGCGTTGTCGTTTTCACCCGGGCACTCTTTGGGCGGGCGCAGCACGCAGAAACACTTAGATTGCAGATAAGCGCCTTTTCCCATTGACCGCGACGAACAGAGAAGATGCACAACCTTCTTGCCATTGTGGCAGAACGGAAGGAGATATTTGCTCAAAACTTGCTGTGCTGGTGCAGACAGTGGCACCCGACATGCCTGCGTTGTCGTTTTCACCCGGGCACTCTTTGGGCGGGCGCAGCACGCAGAAACACTTAGATTGCAGATAAGCGCCTTTTCCCATTGACCGCGACGAACAGAGAAGATGCACAAGCTTCTTGCCATTGCGGCCGAACGGAAGGAGATATTTGCTCAAAACTTGCTGTGCTGGTGCAGACAGTGGCATACGACTTGCATGCGTTGTCGATTTCACCCGGGCACTCTTTGGGCGGGCGCAGCACGCAGAAACACCTAGATTGCAGATAAGCGCCTTTTCCCATTGACCGCGACGAACAGAGAAGATGCACAAGCTTCTTGCGATTGCGTCCGAACGGAAGGAGATATTTGCTCAAAACTTGCTGTGCTGGTGCAGACAGTGGCACCCGACATGCCTGCGTTTTCGTTTTCACCGGGCACTCTTTGGGCGGGCGTAGCACGCAGAAACACCTAGATTGCAGATAAGCGCCTTTTCCCTTTGACCGCGACGAACAGAGAAGATGCACGAGCTTCTTGCCATTGCGGCCGAACGGAAGGAGATATTTGCTCAAAACTTGCTGTGCTGGTGCAGACAGTGGCACCCGACATGCCTGCGTTGTCGTTTTCACCCGGGCACTCTTTGGGCGGGCGCAGCACGCAGAAACACCTAGATTGCAGATAAGCGCCTTTTCCCATTGACCGCGACGAACAGAGAAGATGCACAAGCTTCTTGCCATTGCGGCCGAACGGAAGGAGATATTTGCTCAAAACTTGCTGTGCTGGTGCAGACAGTGGCACCCGACATGCCTGCGTTGTCGTTTTCACCCGGGCACTCTTTGGGCGGGCGCAGCACGCAGAAACACCTAGATTGCAGATAAGCGCCTTTTCCCCTTGACCGCGACGAACAGAGAAGATGCACAAGCTTCTTGCCATTGCGGCCGAACGGAAGGAGATATTTGCTCAAAACTTGCTGTGCTGGTGCAGACAGTGGCACCCGACATGCCTGCGTTGTCGTTTTCACCCGGGCACTCTTTGGGCTGGCGCAGCACGCAGAAACACTTAGATTGCAGATAAGCGCCTTTTCCCATTGACCGCGACGAACAGAGAAGATGCACAAGCTTCTTGCCATTGTGGCAGAACGGAAGGAGATATTTGCTCAAAACTTGCTGTGCTGGTGCAGACAGTGGCACCCGACATGCCTGCGTTGTCGTTTTCACCCGGGCACTCTTTGGGCGGGCGCAGCACGCAGAAACACTTAGATTGCAGATAAGCGCCTTTTCCCATTGACCGCGACGAACAGAGAAGATGCACAAGCTTCTTGCCATTGCGGCCGAACGGAAGGAGATATTTGCTCAAAACTTGCTGTGCTGGTGCAGACAGTGGCACACGACTTGCATGCGTTGTCGTTTTCACCCGGGCACTCTTTGGGCGGGCGCAGCACGCAGAAACACCTAGATTGCAGATAAGCGCCTTTTCCCATTGACCGCGACGAACAGAGAAGATGCACAAGCTTCTTGCCATTGCGTCCGAACGGAAGGAGATATTTGCTCAAAACTTGCTGTGCTGGTGCAGACAGTGGCACCCGACATGCCTGCGTTTTCGTTTTCACCGGGCACTCTTTGGGCGGGCGTAGCACGCAGAAACACCTAGATTGCAGATAAGCGCCTTTTCCCTTTGACCGCGACGAACAGAGAAGATGCACGAGCTTCTTGCCATTGCGGCCGAACGGAAGGAGATATTTGCTCAAAACTTGCTGTGCTGGTGCAGACAGTGGCACCCGACATGCCTGCGTTGTCGTTTTCACCCGGGCACTCTTTGGGCGGGCGCAGCACGCAGAAACACCTAGATTGCAGATAAGCGCCTTTTCCCATTGACCGCGACGAACAGAGAAGATGCATAAGCTTCTTGCCATTGCGGCCGAACGGAAGGAGATATTTGCTCAAAACTTGCTGTGCTGGTGCAGACAGTGGCACCCGACATGCCTGCGTTGTCGTTTTCACCCGGGCACTCTTTGGGCGGGCGCAGCACGCAGAAACACTTAGATTGCAGATAAGCGCCTTTTCCCATTGACCGCGACGAACAGAGAAGATGCACAAGCTTCTTCCCATTGCGGCAGAACGGAAGGAGATATTTGCTCAAAACTTGCTGTGCTGATGCAGACAGTGGCACCCGACATGCCTGCGTTGTCGTTTTCACCCGGGCACTCTTTGGGCGGGCGCAGCACGCAGAAACACTTAGATTGCAGATAAGCGCCTTTTCCCATTGACCGCGACGAACAGAGAAGATGCACAAGCTTCTTGCCATTGCGGCAGAACGGAAGGAGATATTTGCTCAAAACTTGCTGTGCTGGTGCAGACAGTGGCACCCGACATGCCTGCGTTGTCGTTTTCACCCGGGCACTCTTTGGGCGGGCGCAGCACGCAGAAACACTTAGATTGCAGATAAGCGCCTTTTCCCATTGACCGCGACGAACAGAGAAGATGCACAAGCTTCTTGCCATTGTGGCAGAACGGAAGGAGATATTTGCTCAAAACTTGCTGTGCTGGTGCAGACAGTGGCACCCGACATGTCTGCGTTGTCGTTTTCACCCGGGCACTCTTTGGGCGGGCGCAGCACGCAGAAACACCTAGATTGCAGATAAGCGCCTTTTCCCATTGACCGCGACGAACAGAGAATATGCACAAGCTTCTTGCCATTGCGGCCGAACGGAAGGAGATATTTGCTCAAAACTTGCTGTGCTGGTGCAGACAGTGGCACCCGACATGCCTGCGTTGTCGTTTTCACCCGGGCACTCTTTGGGCGGGCGCAGCACGCAGAAACACCTAGATTGCAGATAAGCGCCTTTTCCCATTGACCGCGACGAACAGAGAAGATGCACAAGCTTCTTGCCATTGCGGCCGAACGGAAGGAGATATTTGCTCAAAACTTGCTGTGCTGGTGCAGACAGTGGCACCCGACATGCCTGCGTTGTCGTTTTCACCCGCGCACTCTTTGGGCGGGCGCAGCACGCAGAAACATCTAGATTGCAGATAAGCGCCTTTTCCCATTGACCGCGACGAACAGAGAAGATGCACAAGTTTCTTGCCATTGCGGCCGAACGGAAGGAGATATTTGCTCAAAACTTGCTGTGCTGGTGCAGACAGTGGCACCCGACATGCCTGCGTTGTCGTTTTCACCCGGGCACTCTTTGGGCGGGCGCAGCACGCAGAAACACCTAGATTGCAGATAAGCGCCTTTTCCCATTGACCGCGACGAACAGAGAAGATGCACAAGCTTCTTGCCATTGCGGCCGAACGGAAGGAGATATTTGCTCAAAACTTGCTGTGCTGGTGCAGACAGTGGCACCCGACATGCCTGCGTTGTCGTTTTCACCCGGGCACTCTTTGGGCGGGCGCAGCACGCAGAAACACCTAGATTGCAGATAAGCGCCTTTTCCCATTGACCGCGACGAACAGAGAAGATGCACAAGCTTCTTGCCATTGCGGCCGAACGGAAGGAGATATTTGCTCAAAACTTGCTGTGCTGGTGCAGACAGTGGCACCCGACATGCCTGCGTTGTCGTTTTCACCCGGGCACTCTTTGGGCGGGCGCAGCACGCAGAAACACCTAGATTGCAGATAAGCGCCTTTTCCCATTGACCGCGACGAACAGAGAAGATGCACAAGCTTCTTGCCATTGCGGCCGAACGGAAGGAAATATTTGCTCAAAACTTGCTGTGCTGGTGCAGACAGTGGCACCCGACATGCCTGCGTTGTCGTTTTCACCCGCGCACTCTTTGGGCGGGCGCAGCACGCAGAAACACCTAGATTGCAGATAAGCGCCTTTTCCCATTGACCGCGACGAACAGAGAAGAAGCACAAGCTTCTTGCCATTGCGGCAGAACGGAAGGAGATATTTGCTCAAAACTTGCTGTGCTGGTGCAGACAGTGGCACCCGACATGCCTGCGTTGTCGTTTTCACCCGGGCACTCTTTGGGCGGGCGCAGCACGCAGAAACACCTAGATTGCAGATAAGCGCCTTTTCCCATTGACCGCGACGAACAGAGAAGATGCACAAGCTTCTTGCCATTGCGGCCGAACGGAAGGAGATATTTGCTCAAAACTTGCTGTGCTGGTGCAGACAGTGGCACCCGACATGCCTGCGTTGTCGTTTTCACCCGCGCACTCTTTGGGCGGGCGCAGCACGCAGAAACACCTAGATTGCAGATAAGCGCCTTTTCCCATTGACCGCGACGAACAGAGAAGATGCACAAGCTTCTTCCCATTGCGGCAGAACGGAAGGAGATATTTGCTCAAAACTTGCTGTGCTGGTGCAGACAGTGGCACCCGACATGCCTGCGTTGTCGTTTTCACCCGGGCACTCTTTGGGCGGGCGCAGCACGCAGAAACACCTAGATTGCAGATAAGCGCCTATTCCCATTGATAGCGACGAACAGAGAAGATGCACAAGCTTCTTGCCATTGCGGCCGAACGGAAGGAGATATTTGCTCAAAACTTGCTGTGCTGGTGCAGACAGTGGCACCCGACATGCCTGCGTTGTCGTTTTCACCCGGGCACTCTTTGGGCGGGCGCAGCACGCAGAAACACCTAGATTGCAGATAAGCGCCTATTCCCATTGATAGCGACGAACAGAGAAGATGCACAAGCTTCTTGCCATTGCGGCCGAACGGAAGGAGATATTTGCTCAAAACTTGCTGTGCTGGTGCAGACAGTGGCACCCGACATGCCTGCGTTGTCGTTTTCACCCGGGCACTCTTTGGGCGGGCGCAGCACGCAGAAACACCTAGATTGCAGATAAGCGCCTTTTCCCATTGACCGCGACGAACAGAGAAGATGCACAAGCTTCTTTCCATTGCGACCGAACGGAAGGAGATATTTGCTCAAAACTTGCTGTGCTGGTCCAGACAGTGGCACATGACATGCCTGAGTTGTCGTTTTCACCCGGGCACTCTTTGGGCGTGCGCAGCACGCAGAAACACCTAGATTGCAGATAAGCGTCTTTTCCCATTGACCGCGACGAACAGAGAAGATGCACAAGCTTCTTGCCATTGCGGCAGAACGGAAGGAGATATTTGCTCAAAACTTGCTGTGCTGGTGCAGACAGTGGCACCCGACATGCCTGCGTTGTCGTTTTCACCCGGGCACTCTTTGGGCGGGCGCAGCACGCAGAAACACTTAGATTGCAGATAAGCGCCTTTTCCCATTGACCGCGACGAACAGAGAAGATGCACAAGCTTCTTGCCATTGCGGCCGAACGGAAGGAGATATTTGCTCAAAACTTTCTGTCCTGGTGCAGACAGTGGCACCCGACATGCCTGAGTTGTCGTTTTCACCCGGGCACTCTTTTGGCGGGCGCAGCACGCAGAAACACCTAGATTGCAGATAAGCGCCTTTTCCCATTGACTGCGACGAACAGAGAAGATGCACAAGCTTCTTGCCATTGCGGCCGAACGGAAGGAGATATTTGCTCAAAACTTGCTGTGCTGGTGCAGACAGTGGCACCCGACATGCCTGCGTTGTCGTTTTCACCGGGCACTCTTTGGGCGGGCGTAGCACGCAGAAACACCTAGATAGCAGATAAGCGCCTTTTCCCTTTGACCGCGACGAACAGAGAAGATGCACGAGCTTCTTGCCATTGCGGCCGAACGGAAGGAGATATTTGCTCAAAACTTGCTGTGCTGGTGCAGACAGTGGCACCCGACATGCCTGCGTTGTCGTTTTCACCCGGGCACTCTTTGGGCGGGCGCAGCACGCAGAAACACCTAGATTGCAGATAAGCGCCTTTTCCCATTGACCGCGACGAACAGAGAAGATGCACAAGCTTCTTTCCATTGCGGCCGAACGGAAGGAGATATTTGCTCAAAACTTGCTGTGCTGGTGCAGACAGTGGCACCCGACATGCCTGCGTTGTCGTTTTCACCCGCGCACTCTTTGGGCGGGCGCAGCACGCAGAAACACCTAGATTGCAGATAAGCGCCTTTTCCCATTGACCGCGACGAACAGAGAAGATGCACAAGCTTCTTGCCATTGCGGCCGAACGGAAGGAGATATTTGCTCAAAACTTGCTGTGCTGGTGCAGACAGTGGCACCCGACATGCCTGCGTTGTCGTTTTCACCCGGGCACTCTTTGGGCGGGCGCAGCACGCAGAAACACCTAGATTGCAGATAAGCGCCTTTTCCCATTGACCGCGACGAACAGAGAAGATGCACAAGCTTCTTGCCATTGCGGCCGAACGGAAGGAAATATTTGCTCAAAACTTGCTGTGCTGGTGCAGACAGTGGCACCCGACATGCCTGCGTTGTCGTTTTCACCCGCGCACTCTTTGGGCGGGCGCAGCACGCAGAAACACCTAGATTGCAGATAAGCGCCTTTTCCCATTGACCGCGACGAACAGAGAAGAAGCACAAGCTTCTTGCCATTGCGGCAGAACGGAAGGAGATATTTGCTCAAAACTTGCTGTGCTGGTGCAGACAGTGGCACCCGACATGCCTGCGTTGTCGTTTTCACCCGGGCACTCTTTGGGCGGGCGCAGCACGCAGAAACACCTAGATTGCAGATAAGCGCCTTTTCCCATTGACCGCGACGAACAGAGAAGATGCACAAGCTTCTTGCCATTGCGGCCGAACGGAAGGAGATATTTGCTCAAAACTTGCTGTGCTGGTGCAGACAGTGGCACCCGACATGCCTGCGTTGTCGTTTTCACCCGCGCACTCTTTGGGCGGGCGCAGCACGCAGAAACACCTAGATTGCAGATAAGCGCCTTTTCCCATTGACCGCGACGAACAGAGAAGATGCACAAGCTTCTTCCCATTGCGGCAGAACGGAAGGAGATATTTGCTCAAAACTTGCTGTGCTGGTGCAGACAGTGGCACCCGACATGCCTGCGTTGTCGTTTTCACCCGGGCACTCTTTGGGCGGGCGCAGCACGCAGAAACACCTAGATTGCAGATAAGCGCCTATTCCCATTGATAGCGACGAACAGAGAAGATGCACAAGCTTCTTGCCATTGCGGCCGAACGGAAGGAGATATTTGCTCAAAACTTGCTGTGCTGGTGCAGACAGTGGCACCCGACATGCCTGCGTTGTCGTTTTCACCCGGGCACTCTTTGGGCGGGCGCAGCACGCAGAAACACCTAGATTGCAGATAAGCGCCTATTCCCATTGATAGCGACGAACAGAGAAGATGCACAAGCTTCTTGCCATTGCGGCCGAACGGAAGGAGATATTTGCTCAAAACTTGCTGTGCTGGTGCAGACAGTGGCACCCGACATGCCTGCGTTGTCGTTTTCACCCGGGCACTCTTTGGGCGGGCGCAGCACGCAGAAACACCTAGATTGCAGATAAGCGCCTTTTCCCATTGACCGCGACGAACAGAGAAGATGCACAAGCTTCTTTCCATTGCGACCGAACGGAAGGAGATATTTGCTCAAAACTTGCTGTGCTGGTCCAGACAGTGGCACATGACATGCCTGAGTTGTCGTTTTCACCCGGGCACTCTTTGGGCGTGCGCAGCACGCAGAAACACCTAGATTGCAGATAAGCGTCTTTTCCCATTGACCGCGACGAACAGAGAAGATGCACAAGCTTCTTGCCATTGCGGCAGAACGGAAGGAGATATTTGCTCAAAACTTGCTGTGCTGGTGCAGACAGTGGCACCCGACATGCCTGCGTTGTCGTTTTCACCCGGGCACTCTTTGGGCGGGCGCAGCACGCAGAAACACTTAGATTGCAGATAAGCGCCTTTTCCCATTGACCGCGACGAACAGAGAAGATGCACAAGCTTCTTGCCATTGCGGCCGAACGGAAGGAGATATTTGCTCAAAACTTTCTGTCCTGGTGCAGACAGTGGCACCCGACATGCCTGAGTTGTCGTTTTCACCCGGGCACTCTTTTGGCGGGCGCAGCACGCAGAAACACCTAGATTGCAGATAAGCGCCTTTTCCCATTGACCGCGACGAACAGAGAAGATGCACAAGCTTCTTGCCATTGCGGCCGAACGGAAGGAGATATTTGCTCAAAACTTGCTGTGCTGGTGCAGACAGTGGCACCCGACATGCCTGCCTTGTCGTTTTCACCCGGGCACTCTTTGGGCGGGCTCAGCCCGCAGAAACACCTAGATTGCAGATAAGCGCCTTTTCCCATTGACCGCGACGAACAGAGAAGATGCACAAGCTTCTTGCCATTGCGGCCGAACGGAAGGAGATATTTGCTCAAAACTTGCTGTGCTGGTGCAGACAGTGGCACACGACTTGCCTGCGTTGTCGTTTTCACCCGGGCACTCTTTGGGCGGGCGCAGCACGCAGAAACACCTAGATTGCAGATAAGCGCCTTTTCCCATTGACCGCGACGAACAGAGAAGATGCACAAGCTTCTTGCCATTGCGGCCGAAAGGAAGGAGATATTTCCTCAAAACTTGCTGTGCTGGTGCAGACAGTGGCACCCGACATGCATGCAATGTCGTTTTCACCCGGGCACTCTTTGGGCGGGCGCAGCACGCAGAAACACCTAGATTGCAGATAAGCGCCTTTTCCCATTGACCGCGACGAACAGAGAAGATGCACAAGCTTCTTCCCATTGCGGCAGAACGGAAGGAGATATTTGCTCAAAACTTGCTGTGCTGGTGCAGACAGTGGCACCCGACATGCCTGCGTTGTCGTTTTCACCCGGGCACTCTTTGGGCGGGCGCAGCACGCAGAAACACTTAGATTGCAGATAAGCGCCTTTTCCCATTGACCGCGACGAACAGAGAAGATGCACAAGCTTCTTCCCATTGCGGCAGAACGGAAGGAGATATTTGCTCAAAACTTGCTGTGCTGATGCAGACAGTGGCACCCGACATGCCTGCGTTGTCGTTTTCACCCGGGCACTCTTTGGGCGGGCGCAGCACGCAGAAACACTTAGATTGCAGATAAGCGCCTTTTCCCATTGACCGCGACGAACAGAGAAGATGCACAAGCTTCTTGCCATTGCGGCAGAACGGAAGGAGATATTTGCTCAAAACTTGCTGTGCTGGTGCAGACAGTGGCACCCGACATGCCTGCGTTGTCGTTTTCACCCGGGCACTCTTTGGGCGGGCGCAGCACGCAGAAACACTTAGATTGCAGATAAGCGCCTTTTCCCATTGACCGCGACGAACAGAGAAGATGCACAAGCTTCTTGCCATTGTGGCAGAACGGAAGGAGATATTTGCTCAAAACTTGCTGTGCTGGTGCAGACAGTGGCACCCGACATGTCTGCGTTGTCGTTTTCACCCGGGCACTCTTTGGGCGGGCGCAGCACGCAGAAACACCTAGATTGCAGATAAGCGCCTTTTCCCATTGACCGCGACGAACAGAGAATATGCACAAGCTTCTTGCCATTGCGGCCGAACGGAAGGAGATATTTGCTCAAAACTTGCTGTGCTGGTGCAGACAGTGGCACCCGACATGCCTGCGTTGTCGTTTTCACCCGGGCACTCTTTGGGCGGGCGCAGCACGCAGAAACACCTAGATTGCAGATAAGCGCCTTTTCCCATTGACCGCGACGAACAGAGAAGATGCACAAGCTTCTTGCCATTGCGGCCGAACGGAAGGAGATATTTGCTCAAAACTTGCTGTGCTGGTGCAGACAGTGGCACCCGACATGCCTGCGTTGTCGTTTTCACCCGGGCACTCTTTGGGCGGGCGCAGCACGCAGAAACACCTAGATTGCAGATAAGCGCCTTTTCCCATTGACCGCGACGAACAGAGAAGATGCACAAGCTTCTTGCCATTGCGGCCGAACGGAAGGAAGTATTTGCTCAAAACTTGCTGTGCTGGTGCAGACAGTGGCACCCGACATGCCTGCGTTGTCGTTTTCACCCGCGCACTCTTTGGGCGGGCGCAGCACGCAGAAACACCTAGATTGCAGATAAGCGCCTTTTCCCATTGACCGCGACGAACAGAGAAGCACAAGCTTCTTGCCATTGCGGCAGAACGGAAGGAGATATTTGCTCAAAACTTGCTGTGCTGGTGCAGACAGTGGCACCCGACATGCCTGCGTTGTCGTTTTCACCCGGGCACTCTTTGGGCGGGCGCAGCACGCAGAAACACTTAGATTGCAGATAAGCGCCTTTTCCCATTGACCGCGACGAACAGAGAAGATGCACAAGCTTCTTGCCATTGTGGCAGAACGGAAGGAGATATTTGCTCAAAACTTGCTGTGCTGGTGCAGACAGTGGCACCCGACATGCCTGCGTTGTCGTTTTCACCCGGGCACTCTTTGGGCGGGCGCAGCACGCAGAAACACCTAGATTGCAGATAAGCGCCTTTTCCCATTGACCGCGACGAACAGAGAAGATGCACAAGCTTCTTGCCATTGCGGCCGAACGGAAGGAGATATTTGCTCAAAACTTGCTGTGCTGGTGCAGACAGTGGCACCCGACATGCCTGCGTTGTCGTTTTCACCCGCGCACTCTTTGGGCGGGCGCAGCACGCAGAAACACCTAGATTGCAGATAAGCGCCTTTTCCCATTGACCGCGACGAACAGAGAAGATGCACAAGCTTCTTCCCATTGCGGCAGAACGGAAGGAGATATTTGCTCAAAACTTGCTGTGCTGGTGCAGACAGTGGCACCCGACATGCCTGCGTTGTCGTTTTCACCCGGGCACTCTTTGGGCGGGCGCAGCACGCAGAAACACCTAGATTGCAGATAAGCGCCTATTCCCATTGATAGCGACGAACAGAGAAGATGCACAAGCTTCTTGCCATTGCGGCCGAACGGAAGGAGATATTTGCTCAAAACTTGCTGTGCTGGTGCAGACAGTGGAACCCGACATGCCTGCGTTGTCGTTTTCACCCGGGCACTCTTTGGGCGGGCGCAGCACGCAGAAACACCTAGATTGCAGATAAGCGCCTTTTCCCATTGACCGCGACGAACAGAGAAGATGCACAAGCTTCTTTCCATTGCGGCCGAACGGAAGGAGATATTTGCTCAAAACTTGCTGTGCTGGTCCAGTGGCACATGACATGCCTGAGTTGTCGTTTTCACCCGGGCACTCTTTGGGCGGGCGCAGCACGCAGAAACACCTAGATTGCAGATAAGCGTCTTTTCCCATTGACCGCGACGAACAGAGAAGATGCACAAGCTTCTTGCCATTGCGGCCGAACGGAAGGAGATATTTGCTCAAAACTTGCTGTGCTGGTGCAGACAGTGGCACCCGACATGCCTGCCTTGTCGTTTTCACCCGGGCACTCTTTGGGCGGGCTCAGCCCGCAGAAACACCTAGATTGCAGATAAGCGCCTTTTCCCATTGACCGCGACGAACAGAGAAGATGCACAAGCTTCTTGCCATTGCGGCCGAACGGAAGGAGATATTTGCTCAAAACTTGCTGTGCTGGTGCAGACAGTGGCACACGACTTGCCTGCGTTGTCGTTTTCACCCGGGCACTCTTTGGGCGGGCGCAGCACGCAGAAACACCTAGATTGCAGATAAGCGCCTTTTCCCATTGACCGCGACGAACAGAGAAGATACACAAGCTTCTTGCCATTGCGGCCGAACGGAAGGAGATATTTGCTCAAAACTTGCTGTGCTTGTGCAGACAGTGGCACCCGACATGCCTGCCTTGTCGTTTTCACCCGGGCACTCTTTGGACGGGCGCAGCACGCAGAAACACCTAGATTGCAGATAAGCGCCTTTTCCCCTTGACCGCGACGAACAGAGAAGATGCACAAGCTTCTTGCCATTGCGGCCGAACGGAAGGAGATATTTGCTCAAAACTTGCTGTGCTGGTGCAGACAATGGCACCTGACATGCCTGCTTTGTCGTTTTCACCCGGGCACTCTTTGGGCGGGCGCAGCACGCAGAAACACCTAGATTGCAGATAAGCGCCTTTTCCCATTGACCGCGACGAACAGAGAAGATACACAAGCTTCTTGCCATTGCGGCCGAACGGAAGGAGATATTTGCTCAAAACTTGCTGTGCTGGTGCAGACCGTGGCACCCGACATGCCTGCCTTGTCGTTTTCACCCGGGCACTCTTTGGACGGGCGCAGCACGCAGAAACACCTAGATTGCAGATAAGCGCCTTTTCCCCTTGACCGCGACGAACAGAGAAGATGCACAAGCTTCTTGCCATTGCGGCCGAACGGAAGGAGATATTTGCTCAAAACTTGCTGTGCTGGTGCAGACAGTGGCACCCGACATGCCTGCGTTGTCGTTTTCACCCGGGCACTCTTTGGGCGGGCGCAGCACGCAGAAACACTTAGATTGCAGATAAGCGCCTTTTCCCATTGACCGCGACGAACAGAGAAGATGCACAAGCTTCTTGCCATTGTGGCAGAACGGAAGGAGATATTTGCTCAAAACTTGCTGTGCTGGTGCAGACAGTGGCACCCGACATGCCTGCGTTGTCGTTTTCACCCGGGCACTCTTTGGGCGGGCGCAGCACGCAGAAACACTTAGATTGCAGATAAGCGCCTTTTCCCATTGACCGCGACGAACAGAGAAGATGCACAAGCTTCTTGCCATTGCGGCCGAACGGAAGGAGATATTTGCTCAAAACTTGCTGTGCTGGTGCAGACAGTGGCACACGACTTGCATGCGTTGTCGTTTTCACCCGGGCACTCTTTGGGCGGGCGCAGCACGCAGAAACACCTAGATTGCAGATAAGCGCCTTTTCCCATTGACCGCGACGAACAGAGAAGATGCACAAGCTTCTTGCCATTGCGTCCGAACGGAAGGAGATATTTGCTCAAAACTTGCTGTGCTGGTGCAGACAGTGGCACCCGACATGCCTGCGTTTTCGTTTTCACCGGGCACTCTTTGGGCGGGCGTAGCACGCAGAAACACCTAGATTGCAGATAAGCGCCTTTTCCCTTTGACCGCGACGAACAGAGAAGATGCACGAGCTTCTTGCCATTGCGGCCGAACGGAAGGAGATATTTGCTCAAAACTTGCTGTGCTGGTGCAGACAGTGGCACCCGACATGCCTGCGTTGTCGTTTTCACCCGGGCACTCTTTGGGCGGGCGCAGCACGCAGAAACACCTAGATTGCAGATAAGCGCCTTTTCCCATTGACCGCGACGAACAGAGAAGATGCATAAGCTTCTTGCCATTGCGGCCGAACGGAAGGAGATATTTGCTCAAAACTTGCTGTGCTGGTGCAGACAGTGGCACCCGACATGCCTGCGTTGTCGTTTTCACCCGGGCACTCTTTGGGCGGGCGCAGCACGCAGAAACACCTAGATTGCAGATAAGCGCCTTTTCCCATTGACCGCGACGAACAGAGAAGATGCACAAGCTTCTTGCCATTGCGGCCGAACGGAAGGAAATATTTGCTCAAAACTTGCTGTGCTGGTGCAGACAGTGGCACCCGACATGCCTGCGTTGTCGTTTTCACCCGCGCACTCTTTGGGCGGGCGCAGCACGCAGAAACACCTAGATTGCAGATAAGCGCCTTTTCCCATTGACCGCGACGAACAGAGAAGATGCACAAGCTTCTTGCCATTGCGGCCGAACGGAAGGAAATATTTGCTCAAAACTTGCTGTGCTGGTGCAGACAGTGGCACCCGACATGCCTGCGTTGTCGTTTTCACCCGCGCACTCTTTGGGCGGGCGCAGCACGCAGAAACACCTAGATTGCAGATAAGCGCCTTTTCCCATTGACCGCGACGAACAGAGAAGAAGCACAAGCTTCTTGCCATTGCGGCAGAACGGAAGGAGATATTTGCTCAAAACTTGCTGTGCTGGTGCAGACAGTGGCACCCGACATGCCTGCGTTGTCGTTTTCACCCGGGCACTCTTTGGGCGGGCGCAGCACGCAGAAACACTTAGATTGCAGATAAGCGCCTTTTCCCATTGACCGCGACGAACAGAGAAGATGCACAAGCTTCTTGCCATTGTGGCAGAACGGAAGGAGATATTTGCTCAAAACTTGCTGTGCTGGTGCAGACAGTGGCACCCGACATGCCTGCGTTGTCGTTTTCACCCGGGCACTCTTTGGGCGGGCGCAGCACGCAGAAACACCTAGATTGCAGATAAGCGCCTTTTCCCATTGACCGCGACGAACAGAGAAGATGCACAAGCTTCTTGCCATTGCGGCCGAACGGAAGGAGATATTTGCTCAAAACTTGCTGTGCTGGTGCAGACAGTGGCACCCGACATGACTGCGTTGTCGTTTTCACCCGCGCACTCTTTGGGCGGGCGCAGCACGCAGAAACACCTAGATTGCAGATAAGCGCCTTTTCCCATTGACCGCGACGAACAGAGAAGATGCACAAGCTTCTTCCCATTGCGGCAGAACGGAAGGAGATATTTGCTCAAAACTTGCTGTGCTGGTGCAGACAGTGGCACCCGACATGCCTGCGTTGTCGTTTTCACCCGGGCACTCTTTGGGCGGGCGCAGCACGCAGAAACACCTAGATTGCAGATAAGCGCCTATTCCCATTGATAGCGACGAACAGAGAAGATGCACAAGCTTCTTGCCATTGCGGCCGAACGGAAGGAGATATTTGCTCAAAACTTGCTGTGCTGGTGCAGACAGTGGCACCCGACATGCCTGCGTTGTCGTTTTCACCCGGGCACTCTTTGGGCGGGCGCAGCACGCAGAAACACCTAGATTGCAGATAAGCGCCTATTCCCATTGATAGCGACGAACAGAGAAGATGCACAAGCTTCTTGCCATTGCGGCCGAACGGAAGGAGATATTTGCTCAAAACTTGCTGTGCTGGTGCAGACAGTGGAACCCGACATGCCTGCGTTGTCGTTTTCACCCGGGCACTCTTTGGGCCGGCGCATCACGCAGAAACACCTAGATTGCAGATAAGCGCCTTTTCCCATTGACCGCGACGAACAGAGAAGATGCACAAGCTTCTTTCCATTGCGGCCGAACGGAAGGAGATATTTGCTCAAAACTTGCTGTGCTGGTCCAGACAGTGGCACATGACATGCCTGAGTTGTCGTTTTCACCCGGGCACTCTTTGGGCGGGCGCAGCACGCAGAAACACCTAGATTGCAGATAAGCGTCTTTTCCCATTGACCGCGACGAACAGAGAAGATGCACAAGCTTCTTGCCATTGCGGCAGAACGGAAGGAGATATTTGCTCAAAACTTGCTGTGCTGGTGCAGACAGTGGCACCCGACATGCCTGCGTTGTCGTTTTCACCCGGGCACTCTTTGGGCGGGCGCAGCACGCAGAAACACTTAGATTGCAGATAAGCGCCTTTTCCCATTGACCGCGACGAACAGAGAAGATGCACAAGCTTCTTGCCATTGCGGCCGAACGGAAGGAGATATTTGCTCAAAACTTGCTGTGCTGGTGCAGACAGTGGCACACGACTTGCCTGCGTTGTCGTTTTCACCCGGGCACTCTTTGGGCGGGCGCAGCACGCAGAAACACCTAGATTGCAGATAAGCGCCTTTTCCCATTGACCGCGACGAACAGAGAAGATGCACAAGCTTCTTGCCATTGCGGCCGAAAGGAAGGAGATATTTGCTCAAAACTTGCTGTGCTGGTGCAGACAGTGGCACCCGACAGGCATGCAATGTCGTTTTCACCCGGGCACTCTTTGGGCGGGCGCAGCACGCAGAAACACCTAGATTGCAGATAAGCGCCTTTTCCCATTGACCGCGACGAACAGAGAAGATGCACAAGCTTCTTCCCATTGCGGCAGAACGGAAGGAGATATTTGCTCAAAACTTGCTGTGCTGGTGCAGACAGTGGCACCCGACATGCCTGCGTTGTCGTTTTCACCCGGGCACTCTTTGGGCGGGCGCAGCACGCAGAAACACCTAGATTGCAGATAAGCGCCTTTTCCCATTGACCGCGACGAACAGAGAAGATGCACAAGCTTCTTGCCATTGCGGCCGAACGGAAGGAGATATTTGCTCAAAACTTGCTGTGCTGGTGCAGACAGTGGCACCCGACATGCCTGCGTTGTCGTTTTCACCCGGGCACTCTTTGGGCGGGCGCAGCACGCAGAAACACCTAGATTGCAGATAAGCGCCTTTTCCCATTGACCGCGACGAACAGAGAAGATGCACAAGCTTCTTGCCATTGCGGCCGAACGGAAGGAGATATTTGCTCAAAACTTGCTGTGCTGGTGCAGACAGTGGCACCCGACATGCCTGCGTTGTCGTTTTCACCCGGGCACTCTTTGGGCGGGCGCAGCACGCAGAAACACCTAGATTGCAGATAAGCGCCTTTTCCCATTGACCGCGACGAACAGAGAAGATGCACAAGCTTCTTGCCATTGCGGCCGAACGGAAGGAAATATTTGCTCAAAACTTGCTGTGCTGGTGCAGACAGTGGCACCCGACATGCCTGCGTTGTCGTTTTCACCCGCGCACTCTTTGGGCGGGCGCAGCACGCAGAAACACCTAGATTGCAGATAAGCGCCTTTTCCCATTGACCGCGACGAACAGAGAAGAAGCACAAGCTTCTTGCCATTGCGGCAGAACGGAAGGAGATATTTGCTCAAAACTTGCTGTGCTGGTGCAGACAGTGGCACCCGACATGCCTGCGTTGTCGTTTTCACCCGGGCACTCTTTGGGCGGGCGCAGCACGCAGAAACACCTAGATTGCAGATAAGCGCCTTTTCCCATTGACCGCGACGAACAGAGAAGATGCACAAGCTTCTTGCCATTGCGGCCGAACGGAAGGAGATATTTGCTCAAAACTTGCTGTGCTGGTGCAGACAGTGGCACCCGACATGCCTGCGTTGTCGTTTTCACCCGCGCACTCTTTGGGCGGGCGCAGCACGCAGAAACACCTAGATTGCAGATAAGCGCCTTTTCCCATTGACCGCGACGAACAGAGAAGATGCACAAGCTTCTTCCCATTGCGGCAGAACGGAAGGAGATATTTGCTCAAAACTTGCTGTGCTGGTGCAGACAGTGGCACCCGACATGCCTGCGTTGTCGTTTTCACCCGGGCACTCTTTGGGCGGGCGCAGCACGCAGAAACACCTAGATTGCAGATAAGCGCCTATTCCCATTGATAGCGACGAACAGAGAAGATGCACAAGCTTCTTGCCATTGCGGCCGAACGGAAGGAGATATTTGCTCAAAACTTGCTGTGCTGGTGCAGACAGTGGCACCCGACATGCCTGCGTTGTCGTTTTCACCCGGGCACTCTTTGGGCGGGCGCAGCACGCAGAAACACCTAGATTGCAGATAAGCGCCTATTCCCATTGATAGCGACGAACAGAGAAGATGCACAAGCTTCTTGCCATTGCGGCCGAACGGAAGGAGATATTTGCTCAAAACTTGCTGTGCTGGTGCAGACAGTGGCACCCGACATGCCTGCGTTGTCGTTTTCACCCGGGCACTCTTTGGGCGGGCGCAGCACGCAGAAACACCTAGATTGCAGATAAGCGCCTTTTCCCATTGACCGCGACGAACAGAGAAGATGCACAAGCTTCTTTCCATTGCGGCCGAACGGAAGGAGATATTTGCTCAAAACTTGCTGTGCTGGTCCAGACAGTGGCACATGACATGCCTGAGTTGTCGTTTTCACCCGGGCACTCTTTGGGCGTGCGCAGCACGCAGAAACACCTAGATTGCAGATAAGCGTCTTTTCCCATTGACCGCGACGAACAGAGAAGATGCACAAGCTTCTTGCCATTGCGGCAGAACGGAAGGAGATATTTGCTCAAAACTTGCTGTGCTGGTGCAGACAGTGGCACCCGACATGCCTGCGTTGTCGTTTTCACCCGGGCACTCTTTGGGCGGGCGCAGCACGCATAAACACTTAGATTGCAGATAAGCGCCTTTTCCCATTGACCGCGACGAACAGAGAAGATGCACAAGCTTCTTGCCATTGCGGCCGAACGGAAGGAGATATTTGCTCAAAACTTTCTGTCCTGGTGCAGACAGTGGCACCCGACATGCCTGAGTTGTCGTTTTCACCCGGGCACTCTTTTGGCGGGCGCAGCACGCAGAAACACCTAGATTGCAGATAAGCGCCTTTTCCCATTGACCGCGACGAACAGAGAAGATGCACAAGCTTCTTGCCATTGCGGCCGAACGGAAGGAGATATTTGCTCAAAACTTGCTGTGCTGGTGCAGACAGTGGCACCCGACATGCCTGCCTTGTCGTTTTCACCCGGGCACTCTTTGGGCGGGCTCAGCCCGCAGAAACACCTAGATTGCAGATAAGCGCCTTTTCCCATTGACCGCGACGAACAGAGAAGATGCACAAGCTTCTTGCCATTGCGGCCGAACGGAAGGAGATATTTGCTCAAAACTTGCTGTGCTGGTGCAGACAGTGGCACACGACTTGCCTGCGTTGTCGTTTTCACCCGGGCACTCTTTGGGCGGGCGCAGCACGCAGAAACACCTAGATTGCAGATAAGCGCCTTTTCCCATTGACCGCGACGAACAGAGAAGATGCACAAGCTTCTTGCCATTGCGGCCGAAAGGAAGGAGATATTTCCTCAAAACTTGCTGTGCTGGTGCAGACAGTGGCACCCGACATGCATGCAATGTCGTTTTCACCCGGGCACTCTTTGGGCGGGCGCAGCACGCAGAAACACCTAGATTGCAGATAAGCGCCTTTTCCCATTGACCGCGACGAACAGAGAAGATGCACAAGCTTCTTCCCATTGCGGCAGAACGGAAGGAGATATTTGCTCAAAACTTGCTGTGCTGGTGCAGACAGTGGCACCCGACATGCCTGCGTTGTCGTTTTCACCCGGGCACTCTTTGGGCGGGCGCAGCACGCAGAAACACTTAGATTGCAGATAAGCGCCTTTTCCCATTGACCGCGACGAACAGAGAAGATGCACAAGCTTCTTCCCATTGCGGCAGAACGGAAGGAGATATTTGCTCAAAACTTGCTGTGCTGATGCAGACAGTGGCACCCGACATGCCTGCGTTGTCGTTTTCACCCGGGCACTCTTTGGGCGGGCGCAGCACGCAGAAACACTTAGATTGCAGATAAGCGCCTTTTCCCATTGACCGCGACGAACAGAGAAGATGCACAAGCTTCTTGCCATTGCGGCAGAACGGAAGGAGATATTTGCTCAAAACTTGCTGTGCTGGTGCAGACAGTGGCACCCGACATGCCTGCGTTGTCGTTTTCACCCGGGCACTCTTTGGGCGGGCGCAGCACGCAGAAACACTTAGATTGCAGATAAGCGCCTTTTCCCATTGACCGCGACGAACAGAGAAGATGCACAAGCTTCTTGCCATTGTGGCAGAACGGAAGGAGATATTTGCTCAAAACTTGCTGTGCTGGTGCAGACAGTGGCACCCGACATGTCTGCGTTGTCGTTTTCACCCGGGCACTCTTTGGGCGGGCGCAGCACGCAGAAACACCTAGATTGCAGATAAGCGCCTTTTCCCATTGACCGCGACGAACAGAGAATATGCACAAGCTTCTTGCCATTGCGGCCGAACGGAAGGAGATATTTGCTCAAAACTTGCTGTGCTGGTGCAGACAGTGGCACCCGACATGCCTGCGTTGTCGTTTTCACCCGGGCACTCTTTGGGCGGGCGCAGCACGCAGAAACACCTAGATTGCAGATAAGCGCCTTTTCCCATTGACCGCGACGAACAGAGAAGATGCACAAGCTTCTTGCCATTGCGGCCGAACGGAAGGAGATATTTGCTCAAAACTTGCTGTGCTGGTGCAGACAGTGGCACCCGACATGCCTGCGTTGTCGTTTTCACCCGCGCACTCTTTGGGCGGGCGCAGCACGCAGAAACATCTAGATTGCAGATAAGCGCCTTTTCCCATTGACCGCGACGAACAGAGAAGATGCACAAGTTTCTTGCCATTGCGGCCGAACGGAAGGAGATATTTGCTCAAAACTTGCTGTGCTGGTGCAGACAGTGGCACCCGACATGCCTGCGTTGTCGTTTTCACCCGGGCACTCTTTGGGCGGGCGCAGCACGCAGAAACACCTAGATTGCAGATAAGCGCCTTTTCCCATTGACCGCGACGAACAGAGAAGATGCACAAGCTTCTTGCCATTGCGGCCGAACGGAAGGAGATATTTGCTCAAAACTTGCTGTGCTGGTGCAGACAGTGGCACCCGACATGCCTGCGTTGTCGTTTTCACCCGGGCACTCTTTGGGCGGGCGCAGCACGCAGAAACACCTAGATTGCAGATAAGCGCCTTTTCCCATTGACCGCGACGAACAGAGAAGATGCACAAGCTTCTTGCCATTGCGGCCGAACGGAAGGAGATATTTGCTCAAAACTTGCTGTGCTGGTGCAGACAGTGGCACCCGACATGCCTGCGTTGTCGTTTTCACCCGGGCACTCTTTGGGCGGGCGCAGCACGCAGAAACACCTAGATTGCAGATAAGCGCCTTTTCCCATTGACCGCGACGAACAGAGAAGATGCACAAGCTTCTTGCCATTGCGGCCGAACGGAAGGAAATATTTGCTCAAAACTTGCTGTGCTGGTGCAGACAGTGGCACCCGACATGCCTGCGTTGTCGTTTTCACCCGCGCACTCTTTGGGCGGGCGCAGCACGCAGAAACACCTAGATTGCAGATAAGCGCCTTTTCCCATTGACCGCGACGAACAGAGAAGAAGCACAAGCTTCTTGCCATTGCGGCAGAACGGAAGGAGATATTTGCTCAAAACTTGCTGTGCTGGTGCAGACAGTGGCACCCGACATGCCTGCGTTGTCGTTTTCACCCGGGCACTCTTTGGGCGGGCGCAGCACGCAGAAACACCTAGATTGCAGATAAGCGCCTTTTCCCATTGACCGCGACGAACAGAGAAGATGCACAAGCTTCTTGCCATTGCGGCCGAACGGAAGGAGATATTTGCTCAAAACTTGCTGTGCTGGTGCAGACAGTGGCACCCGACATGCCTGCGTTGTCGTTTTCACCCGCGCACTCTTTGGGCGGGCGCAGCACGCAGAAACACCTAGATTGCAGATAAGCGCCTTTTCCCATTGACCGCGACGAACAGAGAAGATGCACAAGCTTCTTCCCATTGCGGCAGAACGGAAGGAGATATTTGCTCAAAACTTGCTGTGCTGGTGCAGACAGTGGCACCCGACATGCCTGCGTTGTCGTTTTCACCCGGGCACTCTTTGGGCGGGCGCAGCACGCAGAAACACCTAGATTGCAGATAAGCGCCTATTCCCATTGATAGCGACGAACAGAGAAGATGCACAAGCTTCTTGCCATTGCGGCCGAACGGAAGGAGATATTTGCTCAAAACTTGCTGTGCTGGTGCAGACAGTGGCACCCGACATGCCTGCGTTGTCGTTTTCACCCGGGCACTCTTTGGGCGGGCGCAGCACGCAGAAACACCTAGATTGCAGATAAGCGCCTATTCCCATTGATAGCGACGAACAGAGAAGATGCACAAGCTTCTTGCCATTGCGGCCGAACGGAAGGAGATATTTGCTCAAAACTTGCTGTGCTGGTGCAGACAGTGGCACCCGACATGCCTGCGTTGTCGTTTTCACCCGGGCACTCTTTGGGCGGGCGCAGCACGCAGAAACACCTAGATTGCAGATAAGCGCCTTTTCCCATTGACCGCGACGAACAGAGAAGATGCACAAGCTTCTTTCCATTGCGACCGAACGGAAGGAGATATTTGCTCAAAACTTGCTGTGCTGGTCCAGACAGTGGCACATGACATGCCTGAGTTGTCGTTTTCACCCGGGCACTCTTTGGGCGTGCGCAGCACGCAGAAACACCTAGATTGCAGATAAGCGTCTTTTCCCATTGACCGCGACGAACAGAGAAGATGCACAAGCTTCTTGCCATTGCGGCAGAACGGAAGGAGATATTTGCTCAAAACTTGCTGTGCTGGTGCAGACAGTGGCACCCGACATGCCTGCGTTGTCGTTTTCACCCGGGCACTCTTTGGGCGGGCGCAGCACGCAGAAACACTTAGATTGCAGATAAGCGCCTTTTCCCATTGACCGCGACGAACAGAGAAGATGCACAAGCTTCTTGCCATTGCGGCCGAACGGAAGGAGATATTTGCTCAAAACTTTCTGTCCTGGTGCAGACAGTGGCACCCGACATGCCTGAGTTGTCGTTTTCACCCGGGCACTCTTTTGGCGGGCGCAGCACGCAGAAACACCTAGATTGCAGATAAGCGCCTTTTCCCATTGACCGCGACGAACAGAGAAGATGCACAAGCTTCTTGCCATTGCGGCCGAACGGAAGGAGATATTTGCTCAAAACTTGCTGTGCTGGTGCAGACAGTGGCACCCGACATGCCTGCCTTGTCGTTTTCACCCGGGCACTCTTTGGGCGGGCTCAGCCCGCAGAAACACCTAGATTGCAGATAAGCGCCTTTTCCCATTGACCGCGACGAACAGAGAAGATGCACAAGCTTCTTGCCATTGCGGCCGAACGGAAGGAGATATTTGCTCAAAACTTGCTGTGCTGGTGCAGACAGTGGCACACGACTTGCCTGCGTTGTCGTTTTCACCCGGGCACTCTTTGGGCGGGCGCAGCACGCAGAAACACCTAGATTGCAGATAAGCGCCTTTTCCCATTGACCGCGACGAACAGAGAAGATGCACAAGCTTCTTGCCATTGCGGCAGAACGGAAGGAGATATTTGCTCAAAACTTGCTGTGCTGGTGCAGACAGTGGCACCCGACATGCCTGCGTTGTCGTTTTCACCCGGGCACTCTTTGGGCGGGCGCAGCACGCAGAAACACTTAGATTGCAGATAAGCGCCTTTTCCCATTGACCGCGACGAACAGAGAAGATGCACAAGCTTCTTCCCATTGCGGCAGAACGGAAGGAGATATTTGCTCAAAACTTGCTGTGCTGATGCAGACAGTGGCACCCGACATGCCTGCGTTGTCGTTTTCACCCGGGCACTCTTTGGGCGGGCGCAGCACGCAGAAACACTTAGATTGCAGATAAGCGCCTTTTCCCATTGACCGCGACGAACAGAGAAGATGCACAAGCTTCTTGCCATTGCGGCAGAACGGAAGGAGATATTTGCTCAAAACTTGCTGTGCTGGTGCAGACAGTGGCACCCGACATGCCTGCGTTGTCGTTTTCACCCGGGCACTCTTTGGGCGGGCGCAGCACGCAGAAACACTTAGATTGCAGATAAGCGCCTTTTCCCATTGACCGCGACGAACAGAGAAGATGCACAAGCTTCTTGCCATTGTGGCAGAACGGAAGGAGATATTTGCTCAAAACTTGCTGTGCTGGTGCAGACAGTGGCACCCGACATGTCTGCGTTGTCGTTTTCACCCGGGCACTCTTTGGGCGGGCGCAGCACGCAGAAACACCTAGATTGCAGATAAGCGCCTTTTCCCATTGACCGCGACGAACAGAGAATATGCACAAGCTTCTTGCCATTGCGGCCGAACGGAAGGAGATATTTGCTCAAAACTTGCTGTGCTGGTGCAGACAGTGGCACCCGACATGCCTGCGTTGTCGTTTTCACCCGGGCACTCTTTGGGCGGGCGCAGCACGCAGAAACACCTAGATTGCAGATAAGCGCCTTTTCCCATTGACCGCGACGAACAGAGAAGATGCACAAGCTTCTTGCCATTGCGGCCGAACGGAAGGAGATATTTGCTCAAAACTTGCTGTGCTGGTGCAGACAGTGGCACCCGACATGCCTGCGTTGTCGTTTTCACCCGGGCACTCTTTGGGCGGGCGCAGCACGCAGAAACACCTAGATTGCAGATAAGCGCCTTTTCCCATTGACCGCGACGAACAGAGAAGATGCACAAGCTTCTTGCCATTGCGGCCGAACGGAAGGAAATATTTGCTCAAAACTTGCTGTGCTGGTGCAGACAGTGGCACCCGACATGCCTGCGTTGTCGTTTTCACCCGCGCACTCTTTGGGCGGGCGCAGCACGCAGAAACACCTAGATTGCAGATAAGCGCCTTTTCCCATTGACCGCGACGAACAGAGAAGCACAAGCTTCTTGCCATTGCGGCAGAACGGAAGGAGATATTTGCTCAAAACTTGCTGTGCTGGTGCAGACAGTGGCACCCGACATGCCTGCGTTGTCGTTTTCACCCGGGCACTCTTTGGGCGGGCGCAGCACGCAGAAACACTTAGATTGCAGATAAGCGCCTTTTCCCATTGACCGCGACGAACAGAGAAGATGCACAAGCTTCTTGCCATTGTGGCAGAACGGAAGGAGATATTTGCTCAAAACTTGCTGTGCTGGTGCAGACAGTGGCACCCGACATGCCTGCGTTGTCGTTTTCACCCGGGCACTCTTTGGGCGGGCGCAGCACGCAGAAACACCTAGATTGCAGATAAGCGCCTTTTCCCATTGACCGCGACGAACAGAGAAGATGCACAAGCTTCTTGCCATTGCGGCCGAACGGAAGGAGATATTTGCTCAAAACTTGCTGTGCTGGTGCAGACAGTGGCACCCGACATGCCTGCGTTGTCGTTTTCACCCGCGCACTCTTTGGGCGGGCGCAGCACGCAGAAACACCTAGATTGCAGATAAGCGCCTTTTCCCATTGACCGCGACGAACAGAGAAGATGCACAAGCTTCTTCCCATTGCGGCAGAACGGAAGGAGATATTTGCTCAAAACTTGCTGTGCTGGTGCAGACAGTGGCACCCGACATGCCTGCGTTGTCGTTTTCACCCGGGCACTCTTTGGGCGGGCGCAGCACGCAGAAACACCTAGATTGCAGATAAGCGCCTATTCCCATTGATAGCGACGAACAGAGAAGATGCACAAGCTTCTTGCCATTGCGGCCGAACGGAAGGAGATATTTGCTCAAAACTTGCTGTGCTGGTGCAGACAGTGGAACCCGACATGCCTGCGTTGTCGTTTTCACCCGGGCACTCTTTGGGCGGGCGCAGCACGCAGAAACACCTAGATTGCAGATAAGCGCCTTTTCCCATTGACCGCGACGAACAGAGAAGATGCACAAGCTTCTTTCCATTGCGGCCGAACGGAAGGAGATATTTGCTCAAAACTTGCTGTGCTGGTCCAGTGGCACATGACATGCCTGAGTTGTCGTTTTCACCCGGGCACTCTTTGGGCGGGCGCAGCACGCAGAAACACCTAGATTGCAGATAAGCGTCTTTTCCCATTGACCGCGACGAACAGAGAAGATGCACAAGCTTCTTGCCATTGCGGCCGAACGGAAGGAGATATTTGCTCAAAACTTGCTGTGCTGGTGCAGACAGTGGCACCCGACATGCCTGCCTTGTCGTTTTCACCCGGGCACTCTTTGGGCGGGCTCAGCCCGCAGAAACACCTAGATTGCAGATAAGCGCCTTTTCCCATTGACCGCGACGAACAGAGAAGATGCACAAGCTTCTTGCCATTGCGGCCGAACGGAAGGAGATATTTGCTCAAAACTTGCTGTGCTGGTGCAGACAGTGGCACACGACTTGCCTGCGTTGTCGTTTTCACCCGGGCACTCTTTGGGCGGGCGCAGCACGCAGAAACACCTAGATTGCAGATAAGCGCCTTTTCCCATTGACCGCGACGAACAGAGAAGATACACAAGCTTCTTGCCATTGCGGCCGAACGGAAGGAGATATTTGCTCAAAACTTGCTGTGCTTGTGCAGACAGTGGCACCCGACATGCCTGCCTTGTCGTTTTCACCCGGGCACTCTTTGGACGGGCGCAGCACGCAGAAACACCTAGATTGCAGATAAGCGCCTTTTCCCCTTGACCGCGACGAACAGAGAAGATGCACAAGCTTCTTGCCATTGCGGCCGAACGGAAGGAGATATTTGCTCAAAACTTGCTGTGCTGGTGCAGACAATGGCACCTGACATGCCTGCTTTGTCGTTTTCACCCGGGCACTCTTTGGGCGGGCGCAGCACGCAGAAACACCTAGATTGCAGATAAGCGCCTTTTCCCATTGACCGCGACGAACAGAGAAGATACACAAGCTTCTTGCCATTGCGGCCGAACGGAAGGAGATATTTGCTCAAAACTTGCTGTGCTGGTGCAGACCGTGGCACCCGACATGCCTGCCTTGTCGTTTTCACCCGGGCACTCTTTGGACGGGCGCAGCACGCAGAAACACCTAGATTGCAGATAAGCGCCTTTTCCCCTTGACCGCGACGAACAGAGAAGATGCACAAGCTTCTTGCCATTGCGGCCGAACGGAAGGAGATATTTGCTCAAAACTTGCTGTGCTGGTGCAGACAGTGGCACCCGACATGCCTGCGTTGTCGTTTTCACCCGGGCACTCTTTGGGCGGGCGCAGCACGCAGAAACACTTAGATTGCAGATAAGCGCCTTTTCCCATTGACCGCGACGAACAGAGAAGATGCACAAGCTTCTTGCCATTGTGGCAGAACGGAAGGAGATATTTGCTCAAAACTTGCTGTGCTGGTGCAGACAGTGGCACCCGACATGCCTGCGTTGTCGTTTTCACCCGGGCACTCTTTGGGCGGGCGCAGCACGCAGAAACACTTAGATTGCAGATAAGCGCCTTTTCCCATTGACCGCGACGAACAGAGAAGATGCACAAGCTTCTTGCCATTGCGGCCGAACGGAAGGAGATATTTGCTCAAAACTTGCTGTGCTGGTGCAGACAGTGGCACACGACTTGCATGCGTTGTCGTTTTCACCCGGGCACTCTTTGGGCGGGCGCAGCACGCAGAAACACCTAGATTGCAGATAAGCGCCTTTTCCCATTGACCGCGACGAACAGAGAAGATGCACAAACTTCTTGCCATTGCGTCCGAACGGAAGGAGATATTTGCTCAAAACTTGCTGTGCTGGTGCAGACAGTGGCACCCGACATGCCTGCGTTTTCGTTTTCACCGGGCACTCTTTGGGCGGGCGTAGCACGCAGAAACACCTAGATTGCAGATAAGCGCCTTTTCCCTTTGACCGCGACGAACAGAGAAGATGCACGAGCTTCTTGCCATTGCGGCCGAACGGAAGGAGATATTTGCTCAAAACTTGCTGTGCTGGTGCAGACAGTGGCACCCGACATGCCTGCGTTGTCGTTTTCACCCGGGCACTCTTTGGGCGGGCGCAGCACGCAGAAACACCTAGATTGCAGATAAGCGCCTTTTCCCATTGACCGCGACGAACAGAGAAGATGCATAAGCTTCTTGCCATTGCGGCCGAACGGAAGGAGATATTTGCTCAAAACTTGCTGTGCTGGTGCAGACAGTGGCACCCGACATGCCTGCGTTGTCGTTTTCACCCGGGCACTCTTTGGGCGGGCGCAGCACGCAGAAACACCTAGATTGCAGATAAGCGCCTTTTCCCATTGACCGCGACGAACAGAGAAGATGCACAAGCTTCTTGCCATTGCGGCCGAACGGAAGGAAATATTTGCTCAAAACTTGCTGTGCTGGTGCAGACAGTGGCACCCGACATGCCTGCGTTGTCGTTTTCACCCGCGCACTCTTTGGGCGGGCGCAGCACGCAGAAACACCTAGATTGCAGATAAGCGCCTTTTCCCATTGACCGCGACGAACAGAGAAGATGCACAAGCTTCTTGCCATTGCGGCCGAACGGAAGGAAATATTTGCTCAAAACTTGCTGTGCTGGTGCAGACAGTGGCACCCGACATGCCTGCGTTGTCGTTTTCACCCGCGCACTCTTTGGGCGGGCGCAGCACGCAGAAACACCTAGATTGCAGATAAGCGCCTTTTCCCATTGACCGCGACGAACAGAGAAGAAGCACAAGCTTCTTGCCATTGCGGCAGAACGGAAGGAGATATTTGCTCAAAACTTGCTGTGCTGGTGCAGACAGTGGCACCCGACATGCCTGCGTTGTCGTTTTCACCCGGGCACTCTTTGGGCGGGCGCAGCACGCAGAAACACTTAGATTGCAGATAAGCGCCTTTTCCCATTGACCGCGACGAACAGAGAAGATGCACAAGCTTCTTGCCATTGTGGCAGAACGGAAGGAGATATTTGCTCAAAACTTGCTGTGCTGGTGCAGACAGTGGCACCCGACATGCCTGCGTTGTCGTTTTCACCCGGGCACTCTTTGGGCGGGCGCAGCACGCAGAAACACCTAGATTGCAGATAAGCGCCTTTTCCCATTGACCGCGACGAACAGAGAAGATGCACAAGCTTCTTGCCATTGCGGCCGAACGGAAGGAGATATTTGCTCAAAACTTGCTGTGCTGGTGCAGACAGTGGCACCCGACATGACTGCGTTGTCGTTTTCACCCGCGCACTCTTTGGGCGGGCGCAGCACGCAGAAACACCTAGATTGCAGATAAGCGCCTTTTCCCATTGACCGCGACGAACAGAGAAGATGCACAAGCTTCTTCCCATTGCGGCAGAACGGAAGGAGATATTTGCTCAAAACTTGCTGTGCTGGTGCAGACAGTGGCACCCGACATGCCTGCGTTGTCGTTTTCACCCGGGCACTCTTTGGGCGGGCGCAGCACGCAGAAACACCTAGATTGCAGATAAGCGCCTATTCCCATTGATAGCGACGAACAGAGAAGATGCACAAGCTTCTTGCCATTGCGGCCGAACGGAAGGAGATATTTGCTCAAAACTTGCTGTGCTGGTGCAGACAGTGGCACCCGACATGCCTGCGTTGTCGTTTTCACCCGGGCACTCTTTGGGCGGGCGCAGCACGCAGAAACACCTAGATTGCAGATAAGCGCCTATTCCCATTGATAGCGACGAACAGAGAAGATGCACAAGCTTCTTGCCATTGCGGCCGAACGGAAGGAGATATTTGCTCAAAACTTGCTGTGCTGGTGCAGACAGTGGAACCCGACATGCCTGCGTTGTCGTTTTCACCCGGGCACTCTTTGGGCCGGCGCATCACGCAGAAACACCTAGATTGCAGATAAGCGCCTTTTCCCATTGACCGCGACGAACAGAGAAGATGCACAAGCTTCTTTCCATTGCGGCCGAACGGAAGGAGATATTTGCTCAAAACTTGCTGTGCTGGTCCAGACAGTGGCACATGACATGCCTGAGTTGTCGTTTTCACCCGGGCACTCTTTGGGCGGGCGCAGCACGCAGAAACACCTAGATTGCAGATAAGCGTCTTTTCCCATTGACCGCGACGAACAGAGAAGATGCACAAGCTTCTTGCCATTGCGGCAGAACGGAAGGAGATATTTGCTCAAAACTTGCTGTGCTGGTGCAGACAGTGGCACCCGACATGCCTGCGTTGTCGTTTTCACCCGGGCACTCTTTGGGCGGGCGCAGCACGCAGAAACACTTAGATTGCAGATAAGCGCCTTTTCCCATTGACCGCGACGAACAGAGAAGATGCACAAGCTTCTTGCCATTGCGGCCGAACGGAAGGAGATATTTGCTCAAAACTTGCTGTGCTGGTGCAGACAGTGGCACACGACTTGCCTGCGTTGTCGTTTTCACCCGGGCACTCTTTGGGCGGGCGCAGCACGCAGAAACACCTAGATTGCAGATAAGCGCCTTTTCCCATTGACCGCGACGAACAGAGAAGATGCACAAGCTTCTTGCCATTGCGGCCGAAAGGAAGGAGATATTTGCTCAAAACTTGCTGTGCTGGTGCAGACAGTGGCACCCGACATGCATGCAATGTCGTTTTCACCCGGGCACTCTTTGGGCGGGCGCAGCACGCAGAAACACCTAGATTGCAGATAAGCGCCTTTTCCCATTGACCGCGACGAACAGAGAAGATGCACAAGCTTCTTCCCATTGCGGCAGAACGGAAGGAGATATTTGCTCAAAACTTGCTGTGCTGGTGCAGACAGTGGCACCCGACATGCCTGCGTTGTCGTTTTCACCCGGGCACTCTTTGGGCGGGCGCAGCACGCAGAAACACCTAGATTGCAGATAAGCGCCTTTTCCCATTGACCGCGACGAACAGAGAAGATGCACAAGCTTCTTGCCATTGCGGCCGAACGGAAGGAGATATTTGCTCAAAACTTGCTGTGCTGGTGCAGACAGTGGCACCCGACATGCCTGCGTTGTCGTTTTCACCCGGGCACTCTTTGGGCGGGCGCAGCACGCAGAAACACCTAGATTGCAGATAAGCGCCTTTTCCCATTGACCGCGACGAACAGAGAAGATGCACAAGCTTCTTGCCATTGCGGCCGAACGGAAGGAAATATTTGCTCAAAACTTGCTGTGCTGGTGCAGACAGTGGCACCCGACATGCCTGCGTTGTCGTTTTCACCCGCGCACTCTTTGGGCGGGCGCAGCACGCAGAAACACCTAGATTGCAGATAAGCGCCTTTTCCCATTGACCGCGACGAACAGAGAAGAAGCACAAGCTTCTTGCCATTGCGGCAGAACGGAAGGAGATATTTGCTCAAAACTTGCTGTGCTGGTGCAGACAGTGGCACCCGACATGCCTGCGTTGTCGTTTTCACCCGGGCACTCTTTGGGCGGGCGCAGCACGCAGAAACACCTAGATTGCAGATAAGCGCCTTTTCCCATTGACCGCGACGAACAGAGAAGATGCACAAGCTTCTTGCCATTGCGGCCGAACGGAAGGAGATATTTGCTCAAAACTTGCTGTGCTGGTGCAGACAGTGGCACCCGACATGCCTGCGTTGTCGTTTTCACCCGCGCACTCTTTGGGCGGGCGCAGCACGCAGAAACACCTAGATTGCAGATAAGCGCCTTTTCCCATTGACCGCGACGAACAGAGAAGATGCACAAGCTTCTTCCCATTGCGGCAGAACGGAAGGAGATATTTGCTCAAAACTTGCTGTGCTGGTGCAGACAGTGGCACCCGACATGCCTGCGTTGTCGTTTTCACCCGGGCACTCTTTGGGCGGGCGCAGCACGCAGAAACACCTAGATTGCAGATAAGCGCCTATTCCCATTGATAGCGACGAACAGAGAAGATGCACAAGCTTCTTGCCATTGCGGCCGAACGGAAGGAGATATTTGCTCAAAACTTGCTGTGCTGGTGCAGACAGTGGCACCCGACATGCCTGCGTTGTCGTTTTCACCCGGGCACTCTTTGGGCGGGCGCAGCACGCAGAAACACCTAGATTGCAGATAAGCGCCTATTCCCATTGATAGCGACGAACAGAGAAGATGCACAAGCTTCTTGCCATTGCGGCCGAACGGAAGGAGATATTTGCTCAAAACTTGCTGTGCTGGTGCAGACAGTGGCACCCGACATGCCTGCGTTGTCGTTTTCACCCGGGCACTCTTTGGGCGGGCGCAGCACGCAGAAACACCTAGATTGCAGATAAGCGCCTTTTCCCATTGACCGCGACGAACAGAGAAGATGCACAAGCTTCTTTCCATTGCGGCCGAACGGAAGGAGATATTTGCTCAAAACTTGCTGTGCTGGTCCAGACAGTGGCACATGACATGCCTGAGTTGTCGTTTTCACCCGGGCACTCTTTGGGCGTGCGCAGCACGCAGAAACACCTAGATTGCAGATAAGCGTCTTTTCCCATTGACCGCGACGAACAGAGAAGATGCACAAGCTTCTTGCCATTGCGGCAGAACGGAAGGAGATATTTGCTCAAAACTTGCTGTGCTGGTGCAGACAGTGGCACCCGACATGCCTGCGTTGTCGTTTTCACCCGGGCACTCTTTGGGCGGGCGCAGCACGCAGAAACACTTAGATTGCAGATAAGCGCCTTTTCCCATTGACCGCGACGAACAGAGAAGATGCACAAGCTTCTTGCCATTGCGGCCGAACGGAAGGAGATATTTGCTCAAAACTTTCTGTCCTGGTGCAGACAGTGGCACCCGACATGCCTGAGTTGTCGTTTTCACCCGGGCACTCTTTTGGCGGGCGCAGCACGCAGAAACACCTAGATTGCAGATAAGCGCCTTTTCCCATTGACCGCGACGAACAGAGAAGATGCACAAGCTTCTTGCCATTGCGGCCGAACGGAAGGAGATATTTGCTCAAAACTTGCTGTGCTGGTGCAGACAGTGGCACCCGACATGCCTGCCTTGTCGTTTTCACCCGGGCACTCTTTGGGCGGGCTCAGCCCGCAGAAACACCTAGATTGCAGATAAGCGCCTTTTCCCATTGACCGCGACGAACAGAGAAGATGCACAAGCTTCTTGCCATTGCGGCCGAACGGAAGGAGATATTTGCTCAAAACTTGCTGTGCTGGTGCAGACAGTGGCACACGACTTGCCTGCGTTGTCGTTTTCACCCGGGCACTCTTTGGGCGGGCGCAGCACGCAGAAACACCTAGATTGCAGATAAGCGCCTTTTCCCATTGACCGCGACGAACAGAGAAGATGCACAAGCTTCTTGCCATTGCGGCCGAAAGGAAGGAGATATTTCCTCAAAACTTGCTGTGCTGGTGCAGACAGTGGCACCCGACATGCATGCAATGTCGTTTTCACCCGGGCACTCTTTGGGCGGGCGCAGCACGCAGAAACACCTAGATTGCAGATAAGCGCCTTTTCCCATTGACCGCGACGAACAGAGAAGATGCACAAGCTTCTTCCCATTGCGGCAGAACGGAAGGAGATATTTGCTCAAAACTTGCTGTGCTGGTGCAGACAGTGGCACCCGACATGCCTGCGTTGTCGTTTTCACCCGGGCACTCTTTGGGCGGGCGCAGCACGCAGAAACACTTAGATTGCAGATAAGCGCCTTTTCCCATTGACCGCGACGAACAGAGAAGATGCACAAGCTTCTTCCCATTGCGGCAGAACGGAAGGAGATATTTGCTCAAAACTTGCTGTGCTGATGCAGACAGTGGCACCCGACATGCCTGCGTTGTCGTTTTCACCCGGGCACTCTTTGGGCGGGCGCAGCACGCAGAAACACTTAGATTGCAGATAAGCGCCTTTTCCCATTGACCGCGACGAACAGAGAAGATGCACAAGCTTCTTGCCATTGCGGCAGAACGGAAGGAGATATTTGCTCAAAACTTGCTGTGCTGGTGCAGACAGTGGCACCCGACATGCCTGCGTTGTCGTTTTCACCCGGGCACTCTTTGGGCGGGCGCAGCACGCAGAAACACTTAGATTGCAGATAAGCGCCTTTTCCCATTGACCGCGACGAACAGAGAAGATGCACAAGCTTCTTGCCATTGTGGCAGAACGGAAGGAGATATTTGCTCAAAACTTGCTGTGCTGGTGCAGACAGTGGCACCCGACATGTCTGCGTTGTCGTTTTCACCCGGGCACTCTTTGGGCGGGCGCAGCACGCAGAAACACCTAGATTGCAGATAAGCGCCTTTTCCCATTGACCGCGACGAACAGAGAATATGCACAAGCTTCTTGCCATTGCGGCCGAACGGAAGGAGATATTTGCTCAAAACTTGCTGTGCTGGTGCAGACAGTGGCACCCGACATGCCTGCGTTGTCGTTTTCACCCGGGCACTCTTTGGGCGGGCGCAGCACGCAGAAACACCTAGATTGCAGATAAGCGCCTTTTCCCATTGACCGCGACGAACAGAGAAGATGCACAAGCTTCTTGCCATTGCGGCCGAACGGAAGGAGATATTTGCTCAAAACTTGCTGTGCTGGTGCAGACAGTGGCACCCGACATGCCTGCGTTGTCGTTTTCACCCGCGCACTCTTTGGGCGGGCGCAGCACGCAGAAACATCTAGATTGCAGATAAGCGCCTTTTCCCATTGACCGCGACGAACAGAGAAGATGCACAAGTTTCTTGCCATTGCGGCCGAACGGAAGGAGATATTTGCTCAAAACTTGCTGTGCTGGTGCAGACAGTGGCACCCGACATGCCTGCGTTGTCGTTTTCACCCGGGCACTCTTTGGGCGGGCGCAGCACGCAGAAACACCTAGATTGCAGATAAGCGCCTTTTCCCATTGACTGCGACGAACAGAGAAGATGCACAAGCTTCTTGCCATTGCGGCCGAACGGAAGGAGATATTTGCTCAAAACTTGCTGTGCTGGTGCAGACAGTGGCACCCGACATGCCTGCGTTGTCGTTTTCACCGGGCACTCTTTGGGCGGGCGTAGCACGCAGAAACACCTAGATAGCAGATAAGCGCCTTTTCCCTTTGACCGCGACGAACAGAGAAGATGCACGAGCTTCTTGCCATTGCGGCCGAACGGAAGGAGATATTTGCTCAAAACTTGCTGTGCTGGTGCAGACAGTGGCACCCGACATGCCTGCGTTGTCGTTTTCACCCGGGCACTCTTTGGGCGGGCGCAGCACGCAGAAACACCTAGATTGCAGATAAGCGCCTTTTCCCATTGACCGCGACGAACAGAGAAGATGCACAAGCTTCTTGCCATTGCGGCCGAACGGAAGGAGATATTTGCTCAAAACTTGCTGTGCTGGTGCAGACAGTGGCACCCGACATGCCTGCGTTGTCGTTTTCACCCGGGCACTCTTTGGGCGGGCGCAGCACGCAGAAACACCTAGATTGCAGATAAGCGCCTTTTCCCATTGACCGCGACGAACAGAGAAGATGCACAAGCTTCTTGCCATTGCGGCCGAACGGAAGGAAATATTTGCTCAAAACTTGCTGTGCTGGTGCAGACAGTGGCACCCGACATGCCTGCGTTGTCGTTTTCACCCGCGCACTCTTTGGGCGGGCGCAGCACGCAGAAACACCTAGATTGCAGATAAGCGCCTTTTCCCATTGACCGCGACGAACAGAGAAGAAGCACAAGCTTCTTGCCATTGCGGCAGAACGGAAGGAGATATTTGCTCAAAACTTGCTGTGCTGGTGCAGACAGTGGCACCCGACATGCCTGCGTTGTCGTTTTCACCCGGGCACTCTTTGGGCGGGCGCAGCACGCAGAAACACCTAGATTGCAGATAAGCGCCTTTTCCCATTGACCGCGACGAACAGAGAAGATGCACAAGCTTCTTGCCATTGCGGCCGAACGGAAGGAGATATTTGCTCAAAACTTGCTGTGCTGGTGCAGACAGTGGCACCCGACATGCCTGCGTTGTCGTTTTCACCCGCGCACTCTTTGGGCGGGCGCAGCACGCAGAAACACCTAGATTGCAGATAAGCGCCTTTTCCCATTGACCGCGACGAACAGAGAAGATGCACAAGCTTCTTCCCATTGCGGCAGAACGGAAGGAGATATTTGCTCAAAACTTGCTGTGCTGGTGCAGACAGTGGCACCCGACATGCCTGCGTTGTCGTTTTCACCCGGGCACTCTTTGGGCGGGCGCAGCACGCAGAAACACCTAGATTGCAGATAAGCGCCTATTCCCATTGATAGCGACGAACAGAGAAGATGCACAAGCTTCTTGCCATTGCGGCCGAACGGAAGGAGATATTTGCTCAAAACTTGCTGTGCTGGTGCAGACAGTGGCACCCGACATGCCTGCGTTGTCGTTTTCACCCGGGCACTCTTTGGGCGGGCGCAGCACGCAGAAACACCTAGATTGCAGATAAGCGCCTATTCCCATTGATAGCGACGAACAGAGAAGATGCACAAGCTTCTTGCCATTGCGGCCGAACGGAAGGAGATATTTGCTCAAAACTTGCTGTGCTGGTGCAGACAGTGGCACCCGACATGCCTGCGTTGTCGTTTTCACCCGGGCACTCTTTGGGCGGGCGCAGCACGCAGAAACACCTAGATTGCAGATAAGCGCCTTTTCCCATTGACCGCGACGAACAGAGAAGATGCACAAGCTTCTTTCCATTGCGACCGAACGGAAGGAGATATTTGCTCAAAACTTGCTGTGCTGGTCCAGACAGTGGCACATGACATGCCTGAGTTGTCGTTTTCACCCGGGCACTCTTTGGGCGTGCGCAGCACGCAGAAACACCTAGATTGCAGATAAGCGTCTTTTCCCATTGACCGCGACGAACAGAGAAGATGCACAAGCTTCTTGCCATTGCGGCAGAACGGAAGGAGATATTTGCTCAAAACTTGCTGTGCTGGTGCAGACAGTGGCACCCGACATGCCTGCGTTGTCGTTTTCACCCGGGCACTCTTTGGGCGGGCGCAGCACGCAGAAACACTTAGATTGCAGATAAGCGCCTTTTCCCATTGACCGCGACGAACAGAGAAGATGCACAAGCTTCTTGCCATTGCGGCCGAACGGAAGGAGATATTTGCTCAAAACTTTCTGTCCTGGTGCAGACAGTGGCACCCGACATGCCTGAGTTGTCGTTTTCACCCGGGCACTCTTTTGGCGGGCGCAGCACGCAGAAACACCTAGATTGCAGATAAGCGCCTTTTCCCATTGACCGCGACGAACAGAGAAGATGCACAAGCTTCTTGCCATTGCGGCCGAACGGAAGGAGATATTTGCTCAAAACTTGCTGTGCTGGTGCAGACAGTGGCACCCGACATGCCTGCCTTGTCGTTTTCACCCGGGCACTCTTTGGGCGGGCTCAGCCCGCAGAAACACCTAGATTGCAGATAAGCGCCTTTTCCCATTGACCGCGACGAACAGAGAAGATGCACAAGCTTCTTGCCATTGCGGCCGAACGGAAGGAGATATTTGCTCAAAACTTGCTGTGCTGGTGCAGACAGTGGCACACGACTTGCCTGCGTTGTCGTTTTCACCCGGGCACTCTTTGGGCGGGCGCAGCACGCAGAAACACCTAGATTGCAGATAAGCGCCTTTTCCCATTGACCGCGACGAACAGAGAAGATGCACAAGCTTCTTGCCATTGCGGCCGAAAGGAAGGAGATATTTCCTCAAAACTTGCTGTGCTGGTGCAGACAGTGGCACCCGACATGCATGCAATGTCGTTTTCACCCGGGCACTCTTTGGGCGGGCGCAGCACGCAGAAACACCTAGATTGCAGATAAGCGCCTTTTCCCATTGACCGCGACGAACAGAGAAGATGCACAAGCTTCTTCCCATTGCGGCAGAACGGAAGGAGATATTTGCTCAAAACTTGCTGTGCTGGTGCAGACAGTGGCACCCGACATGCCTGCGTTGTCGTTTTCACCCGGGCACTCTTTGGGCGGGCGCAGCACGCAGAAACACTTAGATTGCAGATAAGCGCCTTTTCCCATTGACCGCGACGAACAGAGAAGATGCACAAGCTTCTTCCCATTGCGGCAGAACGGAAGGAGATATTTGCTCAAAACTTGCTGTGCTGATGCAGACAGTGGCACCCGACATGCCTGCGTTGTCGTTTTCACCCGGGCACTCTTTGGGCGGGCGCAGCACGCAGAAACACTTAGATTGCAGATAAGCGCCTTTTCCCATTGACCGCGACGAACAGAGAAGATGCACAAGCTTCTTGCCATTGCGGCAGAACGGAAGGAGATATTTGCTCAAAACTTGCTGTGCTGGTGCAGACAGTGGCACCCGACATGCCTGCGTTGTCGTTTTCACCCGGGCACTCTTTGGGCGGGCGCAGCACGCAGAAACACTTAGATTGCAGATAAGCGCCTTTTCCCATTGACCGCGACGAACAGAGAAGATGCACAAGCTTCTTGCCATTGTGGCAGAACGGAAGGAGATATTTGCTCAAAACTTGCTGTGCTGGTGCAGACAGTGGCACCCGACATGTCTGCGTTGTCGTTTTCACCCGGGCACTCTTTGGGCGGGCGCAGCACGCAGAAACACCTAGATTGCAGATAAGCGCCTTTTCCCATTGACCGCGACGAACAGAGAATATGCACAAGCTTCTTGCCATTGCGGCCGAACGGAAGGAGATATTTGCTCAAAACTTGCTGTGCTGGTGCAGACAGTGGCACCCGACATGCCTGCGTTGTCGTTTTCACCCGGGCACTCTTTGGGCGGGCGCAGCACGCAGAAACACCTAGATTGCAGATAAGCGCCTTTTCCCATTGACCGCGACGAACAGAGAAGATGCACAAGCTTCTTGCCATTGCGGCCGAACGGAAGGAGATATTTGCTCAAAACTTGCTGTGCTGGTGCAGACAGTGGCACCCGACATGCCTGCGTTGTCGTTTTCACCCGGGCACTCTTTGGGCGGGCGCAGCACGCAGAAACACCTAGATTGCAGATAAGCGCCTTTTCCCATTGACCGCGACGAACAGAGAAGATGCACAAGCTTCTTGCCATTGCGGCCGAACGGAAGGAAATATTTGCTCAAAACTTGCTGTGCTGGTGCAGACAGTGGCACCCGACATGCCTGCGTTGTCGTTTTCACCCGCGCACTCTTTGGGCGGGCGCAGCACGCAGAAACACCTAGATTGCAGATAAGCGCCTTTTCCCATTGACCGCGACGAACAGAGAAGCACAAGCTTCTTGCCATTGCGGCAGAACGGAAGGAGATATTTGCTCAAAACTTGCTGTGCTGGTGCAGACAGTGGCACCCGACATGCCTGCGTTGTCGTTTTCACCCGGGCACTCTTTGGGCGGGCGCAGCACGCAGAAACACTTAGATTGCAGATAAGCGCCTTTTCCCATTGACCGCGACGAACAGAGAAGATGCACAAGCTTCTTGCCATTGTGGCAGAACGGAAGGAGATATTTGCTCAAAACTTGCTGTGCTGGTGCAGACAGTGGCACCCGACATGCCTGCGTTGTCGTTTTCACCCGGGCACTCTTTGGGCGGGCGCAGCACGCAGAAACACCTAGATTGCAGATAAGCGCCTTTTCCCATTGACCGCGACGAACAGAGAAGATGCACAAGCTTCTTGCCATTGCGGCCGAACGGAAGGAGATATTTGCTCAAAACTTGCTGTGCTGGTGCAGACAGTGGCACCCGACATGCATGCGTTGTCGTTTTCACCCGCGCACTCTTTGGGCGGGCGCAGCACGCAGAAACACCTAGATTGCAGATAAGCGCCTTTTCCCATTGACCGCGACGAACAGAGAAGATGCACAAGCTTCTTCCCATTGCGGCAGAACGGAAGGAGATATTTGCTCAAAACTTGCTGTGCTGGTGCAGACAGTGGCACCCGACATGCCTGCGTTGTCGTTTTCACCCGGGCACTCTTTGGGCGGGCGCAGCACGCAGAAACACCTAGATTGCAGATAAGCGCCTATTCCCATTGATAGCGACGAACAGAGAAGATGCACAAGCTTCTTGCCATTGCGGCCGAACGGAAGGAGATATTTGCTCAAAACTTGCTGTGCTGGTGCAGACAGTGGAACCCGACATGCCTGCGTTGTCGTTTTCACCCGGGCACTCTTTGGGCGGGCGCAGCACGCAGAAACACCTAGATTGCAGATAAGCGCCTTTTCCCATTGACCGCGACGAACAGAGAAGATGCACAAGCTTCTTTCCATTGCGGCCGAACGGAAGGAGATATTTGCTCAAAACTTGCTGTGCTGGTCCAGTGGCACATGACATGCCTGAGTTGTCGTTTTCACCCGGGCACTCTTTGGGCGGGCGCAGCACGCAGAAACACCTAGATTGCAGATAAGCGTCTTTTCCCATTGACCGCGACGAACAGAGAAGATGCACAAGCTTCTTGCCATTGCGGCCGAACGGAAGGAGATATTTGCTCAAAACTTGCTGTGCTGGTGCAGACAGTGGCACCCGACATGCCTGCCTTGTCGTTTTCACCCGGGCACTCTTTGGGCGGGCTCAGCCCGCAGAAACACCTAGATTGCAGATAAGCGCCTTTTCCCATTGACCGCGACGAACAGAGAAGATGCACAAGCTTCTTGCCATTGCGGCCGAACGGAAGGAGATATTTGCTCAAAACTTGCTGTGCTGGTGCAGACAGTGGCACACGACTTGCCTGCGTTGTCGTTTTCACCCGGGCACTCTTTGGGCGGGCGCAGCACGCAGAAACACCTAGATTGCAGATAAGCGCCTTTTCCCATTGACCGCGACGAACAGAGAAGATACACAAGCTTCTTGCCATTGCGGCCGAACGGAAGGAGATATTTGCTCAAAACTTGCTGTGCTTGTGCAGACAGTGGCACCCGACATGCCTGCCTTGTCGTTTTCACCCGGGCACTCTTTGGACGGGCGCAGCACGCAGAAACACCTAGATTGCAGATAAGCGCCTTTTCCCCTTGACCGCGACGAACAGAGAAGATGCACAAGCTTCTTGCCATTGCGGCCGAACGGAAGGAGATATTTGCTCAAAACTTGCTGTGCTGGTGCAGACAATGGCACCTGACATGCCTGCTTTGTCGTTTTCACCCGGGCACTCTTTGGGCGGGCGCAGCACGCAGAAACACCTAGATTGCAGATAAGCGCCTTTTCCCATTGACCGCGACGAACAGAGAAGATACACAAGCTTCTTGCCATTGCGGCCGAACGGAAGGAGATATTTGCTCAAAACTTGCTGTGCTGGTGCAGACCGTGGCACCCGACATGCCTGCCTTGTCGTTTTCACCCGGGCACTCTTTGGACGGGCGCAGCACGCAGAAACACCTAGATTGCAGATAAGCGCCTTTTCCCCTTGACCGCGACGAACAGAGAAGATGCACAAGCTTCTTGCCATTGCGGCCGAACGGAAGGAGATATTTGCTCAAAACTTGCTGTGCTGGTGCAGACAGTGGCACCCGACATGCCTGCGTTGTCGTTTTCACCCGGGCACTCTTTGGGCGGGCGCAGCACGCAGAAACACTTAGATTGCAGATAAGCGCCTTTTCCCATTGACCGCGACGAACAGAGAAGATGCACAAGCTTCTTGCCATTGTGGCAGAACGGAAGGAGATATTTGCTCAAAACTTGCTGTGCTGGTGCAGACAGTGGCACCCGACATGCCTGCGTTGTCGTTTTCACCCGGGCACTCTTTGGGCGGGCGCAGCACGCAGAAACACTTAGATTGCAGATAAGCGCCTTTTCCCATTGACCGCGACGAACAGAGAAGATGCACAAGCTTCTTGCCATTGCGGCCGAACGGAAGGAGATATTTGCTCAAAACTTGCTGTGCTGGTGCAGACAGTGGCACACGACTTGCATGCGTTGTCGTTTTCACCCGGGCACTCTTTGGGCGGGCGCAGCACGCAGAAACACCTAGATTGCAGATAAGCGCCTTTTCCCATTGACCGCGACGAACAGAGAAGATGCACAAGCTTCTTGCCATTGCGTCCGAACGGAAGGAGATATTTGCTCAAAACTTGCTGTGCTGGTGCAGACAGTGGCACCCGACATGCCTGCGTTTTCGTTTTCACCGGGCACTCTTTGGGCGGGCGTAGCACGCAGAAACACCTAGATTGCAGATAAGCGCCTTTTCCCTTTGACCGCGACGAACAGAGAAGATGCACGAGCTTCTTGCCATTGCGGCCGAACGGAAGGAGATATTTGCTCAAAACTTGCTGTGCTGGTGCAGACAGTGGCACCCGACATGCCTGCGTTGTCGTTTTCACCCGGGCACTCTTTGGGCGGGCGCAGCACGCAGAAACACCTAGATTGCAGATAAGCGCCTTTTCCCATTGACCGCGACGAACAGAGAAGATGCATAAGCTTCT
This sequence comes from Hyla sarda, assembly GCF_029499605.1. NCBI lineage: Eukaryota > Metazoa > Chordata > Amphibia > Anura > Hylidae > Hyla > Hyla sarda. Next base: position 68,285 of record NW_026610720.1, read on the forward strand.
TGCCATTGCGGCCGAACGGAAGGAGATATTTGCTCAAAACTTGCTGTGCTGGTGCAGACAGTGGCACCCGACATGCCTGCGTTGTCGTTTTCACCCGGGCACTCTTTGGGCGGGCGCAGCACGCAGAAACACCTAGATTGCAGATAAGCGCCTTTTCCCATTGACCGCGACGAACAGAGAAGATGCACAAGCTTCTTGCCATTGCGGCCGAACGGAAGGAAATATTTGCTCAAAACTTGCTGTGCTGGTGCAGACAGTGGCACCCGACATGCCTGCGTTGTCGTTTTCACCCGCGCACTCTTTGGGCGGGCGCAGCACGCAGAAACACCTAGATTGCAGATAAGCGCCTTTTCCCATTGACCGCGACGAACAGAGAAGATGCACAAGCTTCTTGCCATTGCGGCCGAACGGAAGGAAATATTTGCTCAAAACTTGCTGTGCTGGTGCAGACAGTGGCACCCGACATGCCTGCGTTGTCGTTTTCACCCGCGCACTCTTTGGGCGGGCGCAGCACGCAGAAACACCTAGATTGCAGATAAGCGCCTTTTCCCATTGACCGCGACGAACAGAGAAGAAGCACAAGCTTCTTGCCATTGCGGCAGAACGGAAGGAGATATTTGCTCAAAACTTGCTGTGCTGGTGCAGACAGTGGCACCCGACATGCCTGCGTTGTCGTTTTCACCCGGGCACTCTTTGGGCGGGCGCAGCACGCAGAAACACTTAGATTGCAGATAAGCGCCTTTTCCCATTGACCGCGACGAACAGAGAAGATGCACAAGCTTCTTGCCATTGTGGCAGAACGGAAGGAGATATTTGCTCAAAACTTGCTGTGCTGGTGCAGACAGTGGCACCCGACATGCCTGCGTTGTCGTTTTCACCCGGGCACTCTTTGGGCGGGCGCAGCACGCAGAAACACCTAGATTGCAGATAAGCGCCTTTTCCCATTGACCGCGACGAACAGAGAAGATGCACAAGCTTCTTGCCATTGCGGCCGAACGGAAGGAGATATTTGCTCAAAACTTGCTGTGCTGGTGCAGACAGTGGCACCCGACATGACTGCGTTGTCGTTTTCACCCGCGCACTCTTTGGGCGGGCGCAGCACGCAGAAACACCTAGATTGCAGATAAGCGCCTTTTCCCATTGACCGCGACGAACAGAGAAGATGCACAAGCTTCTTCCCATTGCGGCAGAACGGAAGGAGATATTTGCTCAAAACTTGCTGTGCTGGTGCAGACAGTGGCACCCGACATGCCTGCGTTGTCGTTTTCACCCGGGCACTCTTTGGGCGGGCGCAGCACGCAGAAACACCTAGATTGCAGATAAGCGCCTATTCCCATTGATAGCGACGAACAGAGAAGATGCACAAGCTTCTTGCCATTGCGGCCGAACGGAAGGAGATATTTGCTCAAAACTTGCTGTGCTGGTGCAGACAGTGGCACCCGACATGCCTGCGTTGTCGTTTTCACCCGGGCACTCTTTGGGCGGGCGCAGCACGCAGAAACACCTAGATTGCAGATAAGCGCCTATTCCCATTGATAGCGACGAACAGAGAAGATGCACAAGCTTCTTGCCATTGCGGCCGAACGGAAGGAGATATTTGCTCAAAACTTGCTGTGCTGGTGCAGACAGTGGAACCCGACATGCCTGCGTTGTCGTTTTCACCCGGGCACTCTTTGGGCCGGCGCATCACGCAGAAACACCTAGATTGCAGATAAGCGCCTTTTCCCATTGACCGCGACGAACAGAGAAGATGCACAAGCTTCTTTCCATTGCGGCCGAACGGAAGGAGATATTTGCTCAAAACTTGCTGTGCTGGTCCAGACAGTGGCACATGACATGCCTGAGTTGTCGTTTTCACCCGGGCACTCTTTGGGCGGGCGCAGCACGCAGAAACACCTAGATTGCAGATAAGCGTCTTTTCCCATTGACCGCGACGAACAGAGAAGATGCACAAGCTTCTTGCCATTGCGGCAGAACGGAAGGAGATATTTGCTCAAAACTTGCTGTGCTGGTGCAGACAGTGGCACCCGACATGCCTGCGTTGTCGTTTTCACCCGGGCACTCTTTGGGCGGGCGCAGCACGCAGAAACACTTAGATTGCAGATAAGCGCCTTTTCCCATTGACCGCGACGAACAGAGAAGATGCACAAGCTTCTTGCCATTGCGGCCGAACGGAAGGAGATATTTGCTCAAAACTTGCTGTGCTGGTGCAGACAGTGGCACACGACTTGCCTGCGTTGTCGTTTTCACCCGGGCACTCTTTGGGCGGGCGCAGCACGCAGAAACACCTAGATTGCAGATAAGCGCCTTTTCCCATTGACCGCGACGAACAGAGAAGATGCACAAGCTTCTTGCCATTGCGGCCGAAAGGAAGGAGATATTTGCTCAAAACTTGCTGTGCTGGTGCAGACAGTGGCACCCGACATGCATGCAATGTCGTTTTCACCCGGGCACTCTTTGGGCGGGCGCAGCACGCAGAAACACCTAGATTGCAGATAAGCGCCTTTTCCCATTGACCGCGACGAACAGAGAAGATGCACAAGCTTCTTCCCATTGCGGCAGAACGGAAGGAGATATTTGCTCAAAACTTGCTGTGCTGGTGCAGACAGTGGCACCCGACATGCCTGCGTTGTCGTTTTCACCCGGGCACTCTTTGGGCGGGCGCAGCACGCAGAAACACCTAGATTGCAGATAAGCGCCTTTTCCCATTGACCGCGACGAACAGAGAAGATGCACAAGCTTCTTGCCATTGCGGCCGAACGGAAGGAGATATTTGCTCAAAACTTGCTGTGCTGGTGCAGACAGTGGCACCCGACATGCCTGCGTTGTCGTTTTCACCCGGGCACTCTTTGGGCGGGCGCAGCACGCAGAAACACCTAGATTGCAGATAAGCGCCTTTTCCCATTGACCGCGACGAACAGAGAAGATGCACAAGCTTCTTGCCATTGCGGCCGAACGGAAGGAGATATTTGCTCAAAACTTGCTGTGCTGGTGCAGACAGTGGCACCCGACATGCCTGCGTTGTCGTTTTCACCCGGGCACTCTTTGGGCGGGCGCAGCACGCAGAAACACCTAGATTGCAGATAAGCGCCTTTTCCCATTGACCGCGACGAACAGAGAAGATGCACAAGCTTCTTGCCATTGCGGCCGAACGGAAGGAAATATTTGCTCAAAACTTGCTGTGCTGGTGCAGACAGTGGCACCCGACATGCCTGCGTTGTCGTTTTCACCCGCGCACTCTTTGGGCGGGCGCAGCACGCAGAAACACCTAGATTGCAGATAAGCGCCTTTTCCCATTGACCGCGACGAACAGAGAAGAAGCACAAGCTTCTTGCCATTGCGGCAGAACGGAAGGAGATATTTGCTCAAAACTTGCTGTGCTGGTGCAGACAGTGGCACCCGACATGCCTGCGTTGTCGTTTTCACCCGGGCACTCTTTGGGCGGGCGCAGCACGCAGAAACACCTAGATTGCAGATAAGCGCCTTTTCCCATTGACCGCGACGAACAGAGAAGATGCACAAGCTTCTTGCCATTGCGGCCGAACGGAAGGAGATATTTGCTCAAAACTTGCTGTGCTGGTGCAGACAGTGGCACCCGACATGCCTGCGTTGTCGTTTTCACCCGCGCACTCTTTGGGCGGGCGCAGCACGCAGAAACACCTAGATTGCAGATAAGCGCCTTTTCCCATTGACCGCGACGAACAGAGAAGATGCACAAGCTTCTTCCCATTGCGGCAGAACGGAAGGAGATATTTGCTCAAAACTTGCTGTGCTGGTGCAGACAGTGGCACCCGACATGCCTGCGTTGTCGTTTTCACCCGGGCACTCTTTGGGCGGGCGCAGCACGCAGAAACACCTAGATTGCAGATAAGCGCCTATTCCCATTGATAGCGACGAACAGAGAAGATGCACAAGCTTCTTGCCATTGCGGCCGAACGGAAGGAGATATTTGCTCAAAACTTGCTGTGCTGGTGCAGACAGTGGCACCCGACATGCCTGCGTTGTCGTTTTCACCCGGGCACTCTTTGGGCGGGCGCAGCACGCAGAAACACCTAGATTGCAGATAAGCGCCTATTCCCATTGATAGCGACGAACAGAGAAGATGCACAAGCTTCTTGCCATTGCGGCCGAACGGAAGGAGATATTTGCTCAAAACTTGCTGTGCTGGTGCAGACAGTGGCACCCGACATGCCTGCGTTGTCGTTTTCACCCGGGCACTCTTTGGGCGGGCGCAGCACGCAGAAACACCTAGATTGCAGATAAGCGCCTTTTCCCATTGACCGCGACGAACAGAGAAGATGCACAAGCTTCTTTCCATTGCGGCCGAACGGAAGGAGATATTTGCTCAAAACTTGCTGTGCTGGTCCAGACAGTGGCACATGACATGCCTGAGTTGTCGTTTTCACCCGGGCACTCTTTGGGCGTGCGCAGCACGCAGAAACACCTAGATTGCAGATAAGCGTCTTTTCCCATTGACCGCGACGAACAGAGAAGATGCACAAGCTTCTTGCCATTGCGGCAGAACGGAAGGAGATATTTGCTCAAAACTTGCTGTGCTGGTGCAGACAGTGGCACCCGACATGCCTGCGTTGTCGTTTTCACCCGGGCACTCTTTGGGCGGGCGCAGCACGCAGAAACACTTAGATTGCAGATAAGCGCCTTTTCCCATTGACCGCGACGAACAGAGAAGATGCACAAGCTTCTTGCCATTGCGGCCGAACGGAAGGAGATATTTGCTCAAAACTTTCTGTCCTGGTGCAGACAGTGGCACCCGACATGCCTGAGTTGTCGTTTTCACCCGGGCACTCTTTTGGCGGGCGCAGCACGCAGAAACACCTAGATTGCAGATAAGCGCCTTTTCCCATTGACCGCGACGAACAGAGAAGATGCACAAGCTTCTTGCCATTGCGGCCGAACGGAAGGAGATATTTGCTCAAAACTTGCTGTGCTGGTGCAGACAGTGGCACCCGACATGCCTGCCTTGTCGTTTTCACCCGGGCACTCTTTGGGCGGGCTCAGCCCGCAGAAACACCTAGATTGCAGATAAGCGCCTTTTCCCATTGACCGCGACGAACAGAGAAGATGCACAAGCTTCTTGCCATTGCGGCCGAACGGAAGGAGATATTTGCTCAAAACTTGCTGTGCTGGTGCAGACAGTGGCACACGACTTGCCTGCGTTGTCGTTTTCACCCGGGCACTCTTTGGGCGGGCGCAGCACGCAGAAACACCTAGATTGCAGATAAGCGCCTTTTCCCATTGACCGCGACGAACAGAGAAGATGCACAAGCTTCTTGCCATTGCGGCCGAAAGGAAGGAGATATTTCCTCAAAACTTGCTGTGCTGGTGCAGACAGTGGCACCCGACATGCATGCAATGTCGTTTTCACCCGGGCACTCTTTGGGCGGGCGCAGCACGCAGAAACACCTAGATTGCAGATAAGCGCCTTTTCCCATTGACCGCGACGAACAGAGAAGATGCACAAGCTTCTTCCCATTGCGGCAGAACGGAAGGAGATATTTGCTCAAAACTTGCTGTGCTGGTGCAGACAGTGGCACCCGACATGCCTGCGTTGTCGTTTTCACCCGGGCACTCTTTGGGCGGGCGCAGCACGCAGAAACACTTAGATTGCAGATAAGCGCCTTTTCCCATTGACCGCGACGAACAGAGAAGATGCACAAGCTTCTTCCCATTGCGGCAGAACGGAAGGAGATATTTGCTCAAAACTTGCTGTGCTGATGCAGACAGTGGCACCCGACATGCCTGCGTTGTCGTTTTCACCCGGGCACTCTTTGGGCGGGCGCAGCACGCAGAAACACTTAGATTGCAGATAAGCGCCTTTTCCCATTGACCGCGACGAACAGAGAAGATGCACAAGCTTCTTGCCATTGCGGCAGAACGGAAGGAGATATTTGCTCAAAACTTGCTGTGCTGGTGCAGACAGTGGCACCCGACATGCCTGCGTTGTCGTTTTCACCCGGGCACTCTTTGGGCGGGCGAAGCACGCAGAAACACTTAGATTGCAGATAAGCGCCTTTTCCCATTGACCGCGACGAACAGAGAAGATGCACAAGCTTCTTGCCATTGTGGCAGAACGGAAGGAGATATTTGCTCAAAACTTGCTGTGCTGGTGCAGACAGTGGCACCCGACATGTCTGCGTTGTCGTTTTCACCCGGGCACTCTTTGGGCGGGCGCAGCACGCAGAAACACCTAGATTGCAGATAAGCGCCTTTTCCCATTGACCGCGACGAACAGAGAATATGCACAAGCTTCTTGCCATTGCGGCCGAACGGAAGGAGATATTTGCTCAAAACTTGCTGTGCTGGTGCAGACAGTGGCACCCGACATGCCTGCGTTGTCGTTTTCACCCGGGCACTCTTTGGGCGGGCGCAGCACGCAGAAACACCTAGATTGCAGATAAGCGCCTTTTCCCATTGACCGCGACGAACAGAGAAGATGCACAAGCTTCTTGCCATTGCGGCCGAACGGAAGGAGATATTTGCTCAAAACTTGCTGTGCTGGTGCAGACAGTGGCACCCGACATGCCTGCGTTGTCGTTTTCACCCGCGCACTCTTTGGGCGGGCGCAGCACGCAGAAACATCTAGATTGCAGATAAGCGCCTTTTCCCATTGACCGCGACGAACAGAGAAGATGCACAAGTTTCTTGCCATTGCGGCCGAACGGAAGGAGATATTTGCTCAAAACTTGCTGTGCTGGTGCAGACAGTGGCACCCGACATGCCTGCGTTGTCGTTTTCACCCGGGCACTCTTTGGGCGGGCGCAGCACGCAGAAACACCTAGATTGCAGATAAGCGCCTTTTCCCATTGACCGCGACGAACAGAGAAGATGCACAAGCTTCTTGCCATTGCGGCCGAACGGAAGGAGATATTTGCTCAAAACTTGCTGTGCTGGTGCAGACAGTGGCACCCGACATGCCTGCGTTGTCGTTTTCACCCGGGCACTCTTTGGGCGGGCGCAGCACGCAGAAACACCTAGATTGCAGATAAGCGCCTTTTCCCATTGACCGCGACGAACAGAGAAGATGCACAAGCTTCTTGCCATTGCGGCCGAACGGAAGGAGATATTTGCTCAAAACTTGCTGTGCTGGTGCAGACAGTGGCACCCGACATGCCTGCGTTGTCGTTTTCACCCGGGCACTCTTTGGGCGGGCGCAGCACGCAGAAACACCTAGATTGCAGATAAGCGCCTTTTCCCATTGACCGCGACGAACAGAGAAGATGCACAAGCTTCTTGCCATTGCGGCCGAACGGAAGGAAATATTTGCTCAAAACTTGCTGTGCTGGTGCAGACAGTGGCACCCGACATGCCTGCGTTGTCGTTTTCACCCGCGCACTCTTTGGGCGGGCGCAGCACGCAGAAACACCTAGATTGCAGATAAGCGCCTTTTCCCATTGACCGCGACGAACAGAGAAGAAGCACAAGCTTCTTGCCATTGCGGCAGAACGGAAGGAGATATTTGCTCAAAACTTGCTGTGCTGGTGCAGACAGTGGCACCCGACATGCCTGCGTTGTCGTTTTCACCCGGGCACTCTTTGGGCGGGCGCAGCACGCAGAAACACCTAGATTGCAGATAAGCGCCTTTTCCCATTGACCGCGACGAACAGAGAAGATGCACAAGCTTCTTGCCATTGCGGCCGAACGGAAGGAGATATTTGCTCAAAACTTGCTGTGCTGGTGCAGACAGTGGCACCCGACATGCCTGCGTTGTCGTTTTCACCCGCGCACTCTTTGGGCGGGCGCAGCACGCAGAAACACCTAGATTGCAGATAAGCGCCTTTTCCCATTGACCGCGACGAACAGAGAAGATGCACAAGCTTCTTCCCATTGCGGCAGAACGGAAGGAGATATTTGCTCAAAACTTGCTGTGCTGGTGCAGACAGTGGCACCCGACATGCCTGCGTTGTCGTTTTCACCCGGGCACTCTTTGGGCGGGCGCAGCACGCAGAAACACCTAGATTGCAAATAAGCGCCTATTCCCATTGATAGCGACGAACAGAGAAGATGCACAAGCTTCTTGCCATTGCGGCCGAACGGAAGGAGATATTTGCTCAAAACTTGCTGTGCTGGTGCAGACAGTGGCACCCGACATGCCTGCGTTGTCGTTTTCACCCGGGCACTCTTTGGGCGGGCGCAGCACGCAGAAACACCTAGATTGCAGATAAGCGCCTATTCCCATTGATAGCGACGAACAGAGAAGATGCACAAGCTTCTTGCCATTGCGGCCGAACGGAAGGAGATATTTGCTCAAAACTTGCTGTGCTGGTGCAGACAGTGGAACCCGACATGCCTGCGTTGTCGTTTTCACCCGGGCACTCTTTGGGCCGGCGCATCACGCAGAAACACCTAGATTGCAGATAAGCGCCTTTTCCCATTGACCGCGACGAACAGAGAAGATGCACAAGCTTCTTTCCATTGCGGCCGAACGGAAGGAGATATTTGCTCAAAACTTGCTGTGCTGGTCCAGACAGTGGCACATGACATGCCTGAGTTGTCGTTTTCACCCGGGCACTCTTTGGGCGGGCGCAGCACGCAGAAACACCTAGATTGCAGATAAGCGTCTTTTCCCATTGACCGCGACGAACAGAGAAGATGCACAAGCTTCTTGCCATTGCGGCAGAACGGAAGGAGATATTTGCTCAAAACTTGCTGTGCTGGTGCAGACAGTGGCACCCGACATGCCTGCGTTGTCGTTTTCACCCGGGCACTCTTTGGGCGGGCGCAGCACGCAGAAAAACTTAGATTGCAGATAAGCGCCTTTTCCCATTGACCGCGACGAACAGAGAAGATGCACAAGCTTCTTGCCATTCCGGCCGAACGGAAGGAGATATTTGCTCAAAACTTGCTGTGCTGGTGCAGACAGTGGCACACGACTTGCCTGCGTTGTCGTTTTCACCCGGGCACTCTTTGGGCGGGCGCAGCACGCAGAAACACCTAGATTGCAGATAAGCGCCTTTTCCCATTGACCGCGACGAACAGAGAAGATGCACAAGCTTCTTGCCATTGCGGCCGAAAGGAAGGAGATATTTGCTCAAAACTTGCTGTGCTGGTGCAGACAGTGGCACCCGACATGCATGCAATGTCGTTTTCACCCGGGCACTCTTTGGGCGGGCGCAGCACGCAGAAACACCTAGATTGCAGATAAGCGCCTTTTCCCATTGACCGCGACGAACAGAGAAGATGCACAAGCTTCTTCCCATTGCGGCAGAACGGAAGGAGATATTTGCTCAAAACTTGCTGTGCTGGTGCAGACAGTGGCACCCGACATGCCTGCGTTGTCGTTTTCACCCGGGCACTCTTTGGGCGGGCGCAGCACGCAGAAACACCTAGATTGCAGATAAGCGCCTTTTCCCATTGACCGCGACGAACAGAGAAGATGCACAAGCTTCTTGCCATTGCGGCCGAACGGAAGGAGATATTTGCTCAAAACTTGCTGTGCTGGTGCAGACAGTGGCACCCGACATGCCTGCGTTGTCGTTTTCACCCGGGCACTCTTTGGGCGGGCGCAGCACGCAGAAACACCTAGATTGCAGATAAGCGCCTTTTCCCATTGACCGCGACGAACAGAGAAGATGCACAAGCTTCTTGCCATTGCGGCCGAACGGAAGGAGATATTTGCTCAAAACTTGCTGTGCTGGTGCAGACAGTGGCACCCGACATGCCTGCGTTGTCGTTTTCACCCGGGCACTCTTTGGGCGGGCGCAGCACGCAGAAACACCTAGATTGCAGATAAGCGCCTTTTCCCATTGACCGCGACGAACAGAGAAGATGCACAAGCTTCTTGCCATTGCGGCCGAACGGAAGGAAATATTTGCTCAAAACTTGCTGTGCTGGTGCAGACAGTGGCACCCGACATGCCTGCGTTGTCGTTTTCACCCGCGCACTCTTTGGGCGGGCGCAGCACGCAGAAACACCTAGATTGCAGATAAGCGCCTTTTCCCATTGACCGCGACGAACAGAGAAGAAGCACAAGCTTCTTGCCATTGCGGCAGAACGGAAGGAGATATTTGCTCAAAACTTGCTGTGCTGGTGCAGACAGTGGCACCCGACATGCCTGCGTTGTCGTTTTCACCCGGGCACTCTTTGGGCGGGCGCAGCACGCAGAAACACCTAGATTGCAGATAAGCGCCTTTTCCCATTGACCGCGACGAACAGAGAAGATGCACAAGCTTCTTGCCATTGCGGCCGAACGGAAGGAGATATTTGCTCAAAACTTGCTGTGCTGGTGCAGACAGTGGCACCCGACATGCCTGCGTTGTCGTTTTCACCCGCGCACTCTTTGGGCGGGCGCAGCACGCAGAAACACCTAGATTGCAGATAAGCGCCTTTTCCCATTGACCGCGACGAACAGAGAAGATGCACAAGCTTCTTCCCATTGCGGCAGAACGGAAGGAGATATTTGCTCAAAACTTGCTGTGCTGGTGCAGACAGTGGCACCCGACATGCCTGCGTTGTCGTTTTCACCCGGGCACTCTTTGGGCGGGCGCAGCACGCAGAAACACCTAGATTGCAGATAAGCGCCTATTCCCATTGATAGCGACGAACAGAGAAGATGCACAAGCTTCTTGCCATTGCGGCCGAACGGAAGGAGATATTTGCTCAAAACTTGCTGTGCTGGTGCAGACAGTGGCACCCGACATGCCTGCGTTGTCGTTTTCACCCGGGCACTCTTTGGGCGGGCGCAGCACGCAGAAACACCTAGATTGCAGATAAGCGCCTATTCCCATTGATAGCGACGAACAGAGAAGATGCACAAGCTTCTTGCCATTGCGGCCGAACGGAAGGAGATATTTGCTCAAAACTTGCTGTGCTGGTGCAGACAGTGGCACCCGACATGCCTGCGTTGTCGTTTTCACCCGGGCACTCTTTGGGCGGGCGCAGCACGCAGAAACACCTAGATTGCAGATAAGCGCCTTTTCCCATTGACCGCGACGAACAGAGAAGATGCACAAGCTTCTTTCCATTGCGGCCGAACGGAAGGAGATATTTGCTCAAAACTTGCTGTGCTGGTCCAGACAGTGGCACATGACATGCCTGAGTTGTCGTTTTCACCCGGGCACTCTTTGGGCGTGCGCAGCACGCAGAAACACCTAGATTGCAGATAAGCGTCTTTTCCCATTGACCGCGACGAACAGAGAAGATGCACAAGCTTCTTGCCATTGCGGCAGAACGGAAGGAGATATTTGCTCAAAACTTGCTGTGCTGGTGCAGACAGTGGCACCCGACATGCCTGCGTTGTCGTTTTCACCCGGGCACTCTTTGGGCGGGCGCAGCACGCAGAAACACTTAGATTGCAGATAAGCGCCTTTTCCCATTGACCGCGACGAACAGAGAAGATGCACAAGCTTCTTGCCATTGCGGCCGAACGGAAGGAGATATTTGCTCAAAACTTTCTGTCCTGGTGCAGACAGTGGCACCCGACATGCCTGAGTTGTCGTTTTCACCCGGGCACTCTTTTGGCGGGCGCAGCACGCAGAAACACCTAGATTGCAGATAAGCGCCTTTTCCCATTGACCGCGACGAACAGAGAAGATGCACAAGCTTCTTGCCATTGCGGCCGAACGGAAGGAGATATTTGCTCAAAACTTGCTGTGCTGGTGCAGACAGTGGCACCCGACATGCCTGCCTTGTCGTTTTCACCCGGGCACTCTTTGGGCGGGCTCAGCCCGCAGAAACACCTAGATTGCAGATAAGCGCCTTTTCCCATTGACCGCGACGAACAGAGAAGATGCACAAGCTTCTTGCCATTGCGGCCGAACGGAAGGAGATATTTGCTCAAAACTTGCTGTGCTGGTGCAGACAGTGGCACACGACTTGCCTGCGTTGTCGTTTTCACCCGGGCACTCTTTGGGCGGGCGCAGCACGCAGAAACACCTAGATTGCAGATAAGCGCCTTTTCCCATTGACCGCGACGAACAGAGAAGATGCACAAGCTTCTTGCCATTGCGGCCGAAAGGAAGGAGATATTTCCTCAAAACTTGCTGTGCTGGTGCAGACAGTGGCACCCGACATGCATGCAATGTCGTTTTCACCCGGGCACTCTTTGGGCGGGCGCAGCACGCAGAAACACCTAGATTGCAGATAAGCGCCTTTTCCCATTGACCGCGACGAACAGAGAAGATGCACAAGCTTCTTCCCATTGCGGCAGAACGGAAGGAGATATTTGCTCAAAACTTGCTGTGCTGGTGCAGACAGTGGCACCCGACATGCCTGCGTTGTCGTTTTCACCCGGGCACTCTTTGGGCGGGCGCAGCACGCAGAAACACTTAGATTGCAGATAAGCGCCTTTTCCCATTGACCGCGACGAACAGAGAAGATGCACAAGCTTCTTCCCATTGCGGCAGAACGGAAGGAGATATTTGCTCAAAACTTGCTGTGCTGATGCAGACAGTGGCACCCGACATGCCTGCGTTGTCGTTTTCACCCGGGCACTCTTTGGGCGGGCGCAGCACGCAGAAACACTTAGATTGCAGATAAGCGCCTTTTCCCATTGACCGCGACGAACAGAGAAGATGCACAAGCTTCTTGCCATTGCGGCAGAACGGAAGGAGATATTTGCTCAAAACTTGCTGTGCTGGTGCAGACAGTGGCACCCGACATGCCTGCGTTGTCGTTTTCACCCGGGCACTCTTTGGGCGGGCGCAGCACGCAGAAACACTTAGATTGCAGATAAGCGCCTTTTCCCATTGACCGCGACGAACAGAGAAGATGCACAAGCTTCTTGCCATTGTGGCAGAACGGAAGGAGATATTTGCTCAAAACTTGCTGTGCTGGTGCAGACAGTGGCACCCGACATGTCTGCGTTGTCGTTTTCACCCGGGCACTCTTTGGGCGGGCGCAGCACGCAGAAACACCTAGATTGCAGATAAGCGCCTTTTCCCATTGACCGCGACGAACAGAGAATATGCACAAGCTTCTTGCCATTGCGGCCGAACGGAAGGAGATATTTGCTCAAAACTTGCTGTGCTGGTGCAGACAGTGGCACCCGACATGCCTGCGTTGTCGTTTTCACCCGGGCACTCTTTGGGCGGGCGCAGCACGCAGAAACACCTAGATTGCAGATAAGCGCCTTTTCCCATTGACCGCGACGAACAGAGAAGATGCACAAGCTTCTTGCCATTGCGGCCGAACGGAAGGAGATATTTGCTCAAAACTTGCTGTGCTGGTGCAGACAGTGGCACCCGACATGCCTGCGTTGTCGTTTTCACCCGCGCACTCTTTGGGCGGGCGCAGCACGCAGAAACATCTAGATTGCAGATAAGCGCCTTTTCCCATTGACCGCGACGAACAGAGAAGATGCACAAGTTTCTTGCCATTGCGGCCGAACGGAAGGAGATATTTGCTCAAAACTTGCTGTGCTGGTGCAGACAGTGGCACCCGACATGCCTGCGTTGTCGTTTTCACCCGGGCACTCTTTGGGCGGGCGCAGCACGCAGAAACACCTAGATTGCAGATAAGCGCCTTTTCCCATTGACTGCGACGAACAGAGAAGATGCACAAGCTTCTTGCCATTGCGGCCGAACGGAAGGAGATATTTGCTCAAAACTTGCTGTGCTGGTGCAGACAGTGGCACCCGACATGCCTGCGTTGTCGTTTTCACCGGGCACTCTTTGGGCGGGCGTAGCACGCAGAAACACCTAGATAGCAGATAAGCGCCTTTTCCCTTTGACCGCGACGAACAGAGAAGATGCACGAGCTTCTTGCCATTGCGGCCGAACGGAAGGAGATATTTGCTCAAAACTTGCTGTGCTGGTGCAGACAGTGGCACCCGACATGCCTGCGTTGTCGTTTTCACCCGGGCACTCTTTGGGCGGGCGCAGCACGCAGAAACACCTAGATTGCAGATAAGCGCCTTTTCCCATTGACCGCGACGAACAGAGAAGATGCACAAGCTTCTTTCCATTGCGGCCGAACGGAAGGAGATATTTGCTCAAAACTTGCTGTGCTGGTGCAGACAGTGGCACCCGACATGCCTGCGTTGTCGTTTTCACCCGCGCACTCTTTGGGCGGGCGCAGCACGCAGAAACACCTAGATTGCAGATAAGCGCCTTTTCCCATTGACCGCGACGAACAGAGAAGATGCACAAGTTTCTTGCCATTGCGGCCGAACGGAAGGAGATATTTGCTCAAAACTTGCTGTGCTGGTGCAGACAGTGGCACCCGACATGCCTGCGTTGTCGTTTTCACCCGGGCACTCTTTGGGCGGGCGCAGCACGCAGAAACACCTAGATTGCAGATAAGCGCCTTTTCCCATTGACCGCGACGAACAGAGAAGATGCACAAGCTTCTTGCCATTGCGGCAGAACGGAAGGAGATATTTGCTCAAAACTTGCTGTGCTGGTGCAGACAGTGGCACCCGACATGCCTGCCTTGTCGTTTTCACCCGGGCACTCTTTGGGCGGGCTCAGCCCGCAGAAACACCTACATTGCAGATAAGCGCCTTTTCCCATTGACCGCGACGAACAGAGAAGATGCACAAGCTTCTTGCCATTGCGGCCGAACGGAAGGAGATATTTGCTCAAAACTTGCTGTGCTGGTGCAGACAGTGGCACAAGACTTGCCTGCGTTGTCGTTTTCACCCGGGCACTCTTTGGGCGGGCGCAGCACGCAGAAACACCTAGATTGCAGATAAGCGCCTTTTCCCATTGACCGCGACGAACAGAGAAGATGCACAAGCTTCTTGCCATTGCGGCCGAAAGGAAGGAGATATTTGCTCAAAACTTGCTGTGCTGGTGCAGACAGTGGCACCCGACATGCATGCAATGTCGTTTTCACCCGGGCACTCTTTGGGCGGGCGCAGCACGCAGAAACACCTAGATTGCAGATAAGCGCCTTTTCCCATTGACCGCGACGAACAGAGAAGATGCACAAGCTTCTTCCCATTGCGGCAGAACGGAAGGAGATATTTGCTCAAAACTTGCTGTGCTGGTGCAGACAGTGGCACCCGACATGACTGCGTTGTCGTTTTCACCCGGGCACTCTTTGGGCGGGCGCAGCACGCAGAAACACCTAGATTGCAGATAAGCGCCTATTCCCATTGATAGCGACGAACAGAGAAGATGCACAAGCTTCTTTCCATTGCGGCCGAACGGAAGGAGATATTTGCTCAAAACTTGCTGTGCTGGTGCAGACAATGGCACCTGACATGCCTGCGTTGTCGTTTTCACCCGGGCACTCTTTGGGCGGGCGCAGCACGCAGAAACACCTAGATTGCAGATAAGCGCCTTTTCCCATTGTCCGCGACGAACAGAGAAGATACACAAGCTTCTTGCCATTGCGGCCGAACGGAAGGAGATATTTGCTCAAAACTTGCTGTGCTGGTGCAGACAGTGGCACCCGACATGCCTGCCTTGTCGTTTTCACCCGGGCACTCTTTGGACGGGCGCAGCACGCAGAAACACCTAGATTGCAGATAAGCGCCTTTTCCCCTTGACCGCGACGAACAGAGAAGATGCACAAGCTTCTTGCCATTGCGGCCGAACGGAAGGAGATATTTGCTCAAAACTTGCTGTGCTGGTGCAGACAGTGGCACCCGACATGCCTGCGTTGTCGTTTTCACCCGGGCACTCTTTGGGCGGGCGCAGCACGCAGAAACACTTAGATTGCAGATAAGCGCCTTTTCCCATTGACCGCGACGAACAGAGAAGATGCACAACCTTCTTGCCATTGTGGCAGAACGGAAGGAGATATTTGCTCAAAACTTGCTGTGCTGGTGCAGACAGTGGCACCCGACATGCCTGCGTTTTCGTTTTCACCGGGCACTCTTTGGGCGGGCGTAGCACGCAGAAACACCTAGATTGCAGATAAGCGCCTTTTCCCTTTGACCGCGACGAACAGAGAAGATGCACGAGCTTCTTGCCATTGCGGCCGAACGGAAGGAGATATTTGCTCAAAACTTGCTGTGCTGGTGCAGACAGTGGCACCCGACATGCCTGCGTTGTCGTTTTCACCCGGGCACTCTTTGGGCGGGCGCAGCACGCAGAAACACCTAGATTGCAGATAAGCGCCTATTCCCATTGATAGCGACGAACAGAGAAGATGCACAAGCTTCTTGCCATTGCGGCCGAACGGAAGGAGATATTTGCTCAAAACTTGCTGTGCTGGTGCAGACAGTGGCACCCGACATGCCTGCGTTGTCGTTTTCACCCGGGCACTCTTTGGGCGGGCGCAGCACGCAGAAACACCTAGATTGCAGATAAGCGCCTATTCCCATTGATAGCGACGAACAGAGAAGATGCACAAGCTTCTTGCCATTGCGGCCGAACGGAAGGAGATATTTGCTCAAAACTTGCTGTGCTGGTGCAGACAGTGGCACCCGACATGCCTGCGTTGTCGTTTTCACCCGGGCACTCTTTGGGCGGGCGCAGCACGCAGAAACACCTAGATTGCAGATAAGCGCCTTTTCCCATTGACCGCGACGAACAGAGAAGATGCACAAGCTTCTTTCCATTGCGGCCGAACGGAAGGAGATATTTGCTCAAAACTTGCTGTGCTGGTCCAGACAGTGGCACATGACATGCCTGAGTTGTCGTTTTCACCCGGGCACTCTTTGGGCGTGCGCAGCACGCAGAAACACCTAGATTGCAGATAAGCGTCTTTTCCCATTGACCGCGACGAACAGAGAAGATGCACAAGCTTCTTGCCATTGCGGCAGAACGGAAGGAGATATTTGCTCAAAACTTGCTGTGCTGGTGCAGACAGTGGCACCCGACATGCCTGCGTTGTCGTTTTCACCCGGGCACTCTTTGGGCGGGCGCAGCACGCAGAAACACTTAGATTGCAGATAAGCGCCTTTTCCCATTGACCGCGACGAACAGAGAAGATGCACAAGCTTCTTGCCATTGCGGCCGAACGGAAGGAGATATTTGCTCAAAACTTTCTGTCCTGGTGCAGACAGTGGCACCCGACATGCCTGAGTTGTCGTTTTCACCCGGGCACTCTTTTGGCGGGCGCAGCACGCAGAAACACCTAGATTGCAGATAAGCGCCTTTTCCCATTGACCGCGACGAACAGAGAAGATGCACAAGCTTCTTGCCATTGCGGCCGAACGGAAGGAGATATTTGCTCAAAACTTGCTGTGCTGGTGCAGACAGTGGCACCCGACATGCCTGCCTTGTCGTTTTCACCCGGGCACTCTTTGGGCGGGCTCAGCCCGCAGAAACACCTAGATTGCAGATAAGCGCCTTTTCCCATTGACCGCGACGAACAGAGAAGATGCACAAGCTTCTTGCCATTGCGGCCGAACGGAAGGAGATATTTGCTCAAAACTTGCTGTGCTGGTGCAGACAGTGGCACACGACTTGCCTGCGTTGTCGTTTTCACCCGGGCACTCTTTGGGCGGGCGCAGCACGCAGAAACACCTAGATTGCAGATAAGCGCCTTTTCCCATTGACCGCGACGAACAGAGAAGATGCACAAGCTTCTTGCCATTGCGGCCGAAAGGAAGGAGATATTTCCTCAAAACTTGCTGTGCTGGTGCAGACAGTGGCACCCGACATGCATGCAATGTCGTTTTCACCCGGGCACTCTTTGGGCGGGCGCAGCACGCAGAAACACCTAGATTGCAGATAAGCGCCTTTTCCCATTGACCGCGACGAACAGAGAAGATGCACAAGCTTCTTCCCATTGCGGCAGAACGGAAGGAGATATTTGCTCAAAACTTGCTGTGCTGGTGCAGACAGTGGCACCCGACATGCCTGCGTTGTCGTTTTCACCCGGGCACTCTTTGGGCGGGCGCAGCACGCAGAAACACTTAGATTGCAGATAAGCGCCTTTTCCCATTGACCGCGACGAACAGAGAAGATGCACAAGCTTCTTCCCATTGCGGCAGAACGGAAGGAGATATTTGCTCAAAACTTGCTGTGCTGATGCAGACAGTGGCACCCGACATGCCTGCGTTGTCGTTTTCACCCGGGCACTCTTTGGGCGGGCGCAGCACGCAGAAACACTTAGATTGCAGATAAGCGCCTTTTCCCATTGACCGCGACGAACAGAGAAGATGCACAAGCTTCTTGCCATTGCGGCAGAACGGAAGGAGATATTTGCTCAAAACTTGCTGTGCTGGTGCAGACAGTGGCACCCGACATGCCTGCGTTGTCGTTTTCACCCGGGCACTCTTTGGGCGGGCGCAGCACGCAGAAACACTTAGATTGCAGATAAGCGCCTTTTCCCATTGACCGCGACGAACAGAGAAGATGCACAAGCTTCTTGCCATTGTGGCAGAACGGAAGGAGATATTTGCTCAAAACTTGCTGTGCTGGTGCAGACAGTGGCACCCGACATGTCTGCGTTGTCGTTTTCACCCGGGCACTCTTTGGGCGGGCGCAGCACGCAGAAACACCTAGATTGCAGATAAGCGCCTTTTCCCATTGACCGCGACGAACAGAGAATATGCACAAGCTTCTTGCCATTGCGGCCGAACGGAAGGAGATATTTGCTCAAAACTTGCTGTGCTGGTGCAGACAGTGGCACCCGACATGCCTGCGTTGTCGTTTTCACCCGGGCACTCTTTGGGCGGGCGCAGCACGCAGAAACACCTAGATTGCAGATAAGCGCCTTTTCCCATTGACCGCGACGAACAGAGAAGATGCACAAGCTTCTTGCCATTGCGGCCGAACGGAAGGAGATATTTGCTCAAAACTTGCTGTGCTGGTGCAGACAGTGGCACCCGACATGCCTGCGTTGTCGTTTTCACCCGCGCACTCTTTGGGCGGGCGCAGCACGCAGAAACATCTAGATTGCAGATAAGCGCCTTTTCCCATTGACCGCGACGAACAGAGAAGATGCACAAGTTTCTTGCCATTGCGGCCGAACGGAAGGAGATATTTGCTCAAAACTTGCTGTGCTGGTGCAGACAGTGGCACCCGACATGCCTGCGTTGTCGTTTTCACCCGGGCACTCTTTGGGCGGGCGCAGCACGCAGAAACACCTAGATTGCAGATAAGCGCCTTTTCCCATTGACTGCGACGAACAGAGAAGATGCACAAGCTTCTTGCCATTGCGGCCGAACGGAAGGAGATATTTGCTCAAAACTTGCTGTGCTGGTGCAGACAGTGGCACCCGACATGCCTGCGTTGTCGTTTTCACCGGGCACTCTTTGGGCGGGCGTAGCACGCAGAAACACCTAGATAGCAGATAAGCGCCTTTTCCCTTTGACCGCGACGAACAGAGAAGATGCACGAGCTTCTTGCCATTGCGGCCGAACGGAAGGAGATATTTGCTCAAAACTTGCTGTGCTGGTGCAGACAGTGGCACCCGACATGCCTGCGTTGTCGTTTTCACCCGGGCACTCTTTGGGCGGGCGCAGCACGCAGAAACACCTAGATTGCAGATAAGCGCCTTTTCCCATTGACCGCGACGAACAGAGAAGATGCACAAGCTTCTTTCCATTGCGGCCGAACGGAAGGAGATATTTGCTCAAAACTTGCTGTGCTGGTGCAGACAGTGGCACCCGACATGCCTGCGTTGTCGTTTTCACCCGCGCACTCTTTGGGCGGGCGCAGCACGCAGAAACACCTAGATTGCAGATAAGCGCCTTTTCCCATTGACCGCGACGAACAGAGAAGATGCACAAGTTTCTTGCCATTGCGGCCGAACGGAAGGAGATATTTGCTCAAAACTTGCTGTGCTGGTGCAGACAGTGGCACCCGACATGCCTGCGTTGTCGTTTTCACCCGGGCACTCTTTGGGCGGGCGCAGCACGCAGAAACACCTAGATTGCAGATAAGCGCCTTTTCCCATTGACCGCGACGAACAGAGAAGATGCACAAGCTTCTTGCCATTGCGGCAGAACGGAAGGAGATATTTGCTCAAAACTTGCTGTGCTGGTGCAGACAGTGGCACCCGACATGCCTGCCTTGTCGTTTTCACCCGGGCACTCTTTGGGCGGGCTCAGCCCGCAGAAACACCTACATTGCAGATAAGCGCCTTTTCCCATTGACCGCGACGAACAGAGAAGATGCACAAGCTTCTTGCCATTGCGGCCGAACGGAAGGAGATATTTGCTCAAAACTTGCTGTGCTGGTGCAGACAGTGGCACAAGACTTGCCTGCGTTGTCGTTTTCACCCGGGCACTCTTTGGGCGGGCGCAGCACGCAGAAACACCTAGATTGCAGATAAGCGCCTTTTCCCATTGACCGCGACGAACAGAGAAGATGCACAAGCTTCTTGCCATTGCGGCCGAAAGGAAGGAGATATTTGCTCAAAACTTGCTGTGCTGGTGCAGACAGTGGCACCCGACATGCATGCAATGTCGTTTTCACCCGGGCACTCTTTGGGCGGGCGCAGCACGCAGAAACACCTAGATTGCAGATAAGCGCCTTTTCCCATTGACCGCGACGAACAGAGAAGATGCACAAGCTTCTTCCCATTGCGGCAGAACGGAAGGAGATATTTGCTCAAAACTTGCTGTGCTGGTGCAGACAGTGGCACCCGACATGACTGCGTTGTCGTTTTCACCCGGGCACTCTTTGGGCGGGCGCAGCACGCAGAAACACCTAGATTGCAGATAAGCGCCTATTCCCATTGATAGCGACGAACAGAGAAGATGCACAAGCTTCTTTCCATTGCGGCCGAACGGAAGGAGATATTTGCTCAAAACTTGCTGTGCTGGTGCAGACAATGGCACCTGACATGCCTGCGTTGTCGTTTTCACCCGGGCACTCTTTGGGCGGGCGCAGCACGCAGAAACACCTAGATTGCAGATAAGCGCCTTTTCCCATTGACCGCGACGAACAGAGAATATGCACAAGCTTCTTGCCATTGCGGCCGAACGGAAGGAGATATTTGCTCAAAACTTGCTGTGCTGGTGCAGACATTGGCACCCGACATGCCTGCGTTGTCGTTTTCACCCGGGCACTCTTTGGGCGGGCGCAGCACGCAGAAACACCTAGATTGCAGATAAGCGCCTTTTCCCATTGACCGCGACGAACAGAGAAGATGCACAAGCTTCTTGCCATTGCGGCCGAACGGAAGGAGATATTTGCTCAAAACTTGCTGTGCTGGTGCAGACAGTGGCACCCGACATGCCTGCGTTGTCGTTTTCACCCGGGCACTCTTTGGGCGGGCGCAGCACGCAGAAACACCTAGATTGCAGATAAGCGCCTTTTCCCATTGACCGCGACGAACAGAGAAGATGCACAAGCTTCTTGCCATTGCGGCCGAACGGAAGGAAATATTTGCTCAAAACTTGCTGTGCTGGTGCAGACAGTGGCACCCGACATGCCTGCGTTGTCGTTTTCACCCGCGCACTCTTTGGGCGGGCGCAGCACGCAGAAACACCTAGATTGCAGATAAGCGCCTTTTCCCATTGACCGCGACGAACAGAGAAGAAGCACAAGCTTCTTGCCATTGCGGCAGAACGGAAGGAGATATTTGCTCAAAACTTGCTGTGCTGGTGCAGACAGTGGCACCCGACATGCCTGCGTTGTCGTTTTCACCCGGGCACTCTTTGGGCGGGCGCAGCACGCAGAAACACTTAGATTGCAGATAAGCGCCTTTTCCCATTGACCGCGACGAACAGAGAAGATGCACAAGCTTCTTGCCATTGCGGCCGAAAGGAAGGAGATATTTCCTCAAAACTTGCTGTGCTGGTGCAGACAGTGGCACCCGACATGCATGCAATGTCGTTTTCACCCGGGCACTCTTTGGGCGGGCGCAGCACGCAGAAACACCTAGATTGCAGATAAGCGCCTTTTCCCATTGACCGCGACGAACAGAGAAGATGCACAAGCTTCTTCCCATTGCGGCAGAACGGAAGGAGATATTTGCTCAAAACTTGCTGTGCTGGTGCAGACAGTGGCACCCGACATGCCTGCGTTGTCGTTTTCACCCGGGCACTCTTTGGGCGGGCGCAGCACGCAGAAACACTTAGATTGCAGATAAGCGCCTTTTCCCATTGACCGCGACGAACAGAGAAGATGCACAAGCTTCTTCCCATTGCGGCAGAACGGAAGGAGATATTTGCTCAAAACTTGCTGTGCTGATGCAGACAGTGGCACCCGACATGCCTGCGTTGTCGTTTTCACCCGGGCACTCTTTGGGCGGGCGCAGCACGCAGAAACACTTAGATTGCAGATAAGCGCCTTTTCCCATTGACCGCGACGAACAGAGAAGATGCACAAGCTTCTTGCCATTGCGGCAGAACGGAAGGAGATATTTGCTCAAAACTTGCTGTGCTGGTGCAGACAGTGGCACCCGACATGCCTGCGTTGTCGTTTTCACCCGGGCACTCTTTGGGCGGGCGCAGCACGCAGAAACACTTAGATTGCAGATAAGCGCCTTTTCCCATTGACCGCGACGAACAGAGAAGATGCACAAGCTTCTTGCCATTGTGGCAGAACGGAAGGAGATATTTGCTCAAAACTTGCTGTGCTGGTGCAGACAGTGGCACCCGACATGTCTGCGTTGTCGTTTTCACCCGGGCACTCTTTGGGCGGGCGCAGCACGCAGAAACACCTAGATTGCAGATAAGCGCCTTTTCCCATTGACCGCGACGAACAGAGAATATGCACAAGCTTCTTGCCATTGCGGCCGAACGGAAGGAGATATTTGCTCAAAACTTGCTGTGCTGGTGCAGACAGTGGCACCCGACATGCCTGCGTTGTCGTTTTCACCCGGGCACTCTTTGGGCGGGCGCAGCACGCAGAAACACCTAGATTGCAGATAAGCGCCTTTTCCCATTGACCGCGACGAACAGAGAAGATGCACAAGCTTCTTGCCATTGCGGCCGAACGGAAGGAGATATTTGCTCAAAACTTGCTGTGCTGGTGCAGACAGTGGCACCCGACATGCCTGCGTTGTCGTTTTCACCCGCGCACTCTTTGGGCGGGCGCAGCACGCAGAAACATCTAGATTGCAGATAAGCGCCTTTTCCCATTGACCGCGACGAACAGAGAAGATGCACAAGTTTCTTGCCATTGCGGCCGAACGGAAGGAGATATTTGCTCAAAACTTGCTGTGCTGGTGCAGACAGTGGCACCCGACATGCCTGCGTTGTCGTTTTCACCCGGGCACTCTTTGGGCGGGCGCAGCACGCAGAAACACCTAGATTGCAGATAAGCGCCTTTTCCCATTGACTGCGACGAACAGAGAAGATGCACAAGCTTCTTGCCATTGCGGCCGAACGGAAGGAGATATTTGCTCAAAACTTGCTGTGCTGGTGCAGACAGTGGCACCCGACATGCCTGCGTTGTCGTTTTCACCGGGCACTCTTTGGGCGGGCGTAGCACGCAGAAACACCTAGATAGCAGATAAGCGCCTTTTCCCTTTGACCGCGACGAACAGAGAAGATGCACGAGCTTCTTGCCATTGCGGCCGAACGGAAGGAGATATTTGCTCAAAACTTGCTGTGCTGGTGCAGACAGTGGCACCCGACATGCCTGCGTTGTCGTTTTCACCCGGGCACTCTTTGGGCGGGCGCAGCACGCAGAAACACCTAGATTGCAGATAAGCGCCTTTTCCCATTGACCGCGACGAACAGAGAAGATGCACAAGCTTCTTTCCATTGCGGCCGAACGGAAGGAGATATTTGCTCAAAACTTGCTGTGCTGGTGCAGACAGTGGCACCCGACATGCCTGCGTTGTCGTTTTCACCCGCGCACTCTTTGGGCGGGCGCAGCACGCAGAAACACCTAGATTGCAGATAAGCGCCTTTTCCCATTGACCGCGACGAACAGAGAAGATGCACAAGTTTCTTGCCATTGCGGCCGAACGGAAGGAGATATTTGCTCAAAACTTGCTGTGCTGGTGCAGACAGTGGCACCCGACATGCCTGCGTTGTCGTTTTCACCCGGGCACTCTTTGGGCGGGCGCAGCACGCAGAAACACCTAGATTGCAGATAAGCGCCTTTTCCCATTGACCGCGACGAACAGAGAAGATGCACAAGCTTCTTGCCATTGCGGCAGAACGGAAGGAGATATTTGCTCAAAACTTGCTGTGCTGGTGCAGACAGTGGCACCCGACATGCCTGCCTTGTCGTTTTCACCCGGGCACTCTTTGGGCGGGCTCAGCCCGCAGAAACACCTACATTGCAGATAAGCGCCTTTTCCCATTGACCGCGACGAACAGAGAAGATGCACAAGCTTCTTGCCATTGCGGCCGAACGGAAGGAGATATTTGCTCAAAACTTGCTGTGCTGGTGCAGACAGTGGCACAAGACTTGCCTGCGTTGTCGTTTTCACCCGGGCACTCTTTGGGCGGGCGCAGCACGCAGAAACACCTAGATTGCAGATAAGCGCCTTTTCCCATTGACCGCGACGAACAGAGAAGATGCACAAGCTTCTTGCCATTGCGGCCGAAAGGAAGGAGATATTTGCTCAAAACTTGCTGTGCTGGTGCAGACAGTGGCACCCGACATGCATGCAATGTCGTTTTCACCCGGGCACTCTTTGGGCGGGCGCAGCACGCAGAAACACCTAGATTGCAGATAAGCGCCTTTTCCCATTGACCGCGACGAACAGAGAAGATGCACAAGCTTCTTCCCATTGCGGCAGAACGGAAGGAGATATTTGCTCAAAACTTGCTGTGCTGGTGCAGACAGTGGCACCCGACATGACTGCGTTGTCGTTTTCACCCGGGCACTCTTTGGGCGGGCGCAGCACGCAGAAACACCTAGATTGCAGATAAGCGCCTATTCCCATTGATAGCGACGAACAGAGAAGATGCACAAGCTTCTTTCCATTGCGGCCGAACGGAAGGAGATATTTGCTCAAAACTTGCTGTGCTGGTGCAGACAATGGCACCTGACATGCCTGCGTTGTCGTTTTCACCCGGGCACTCTTTGGGCGGGCGCAGCACGCAGAAACACCTAGATTGCAGATAAGCGCCTTTTCCCATTGTCCGCGACGAACAGAGAAGATACACAAGCTTCTTGCCATTGCGGCCGAACGGAAGGAGATATTTGCTCAAAACTTGCTGTGCTGGTGCAGACAGTGGCACCCGACATGCCTGCCTTGTCGTTTTCACCCGGGCACTCTTTGGACGGGCGCAGCACGCAGAAACACCTAGATTGCAGATAAGCGCCTTTTCCCCTTGACCGCGACGAACAGAGAAGATGCACAAGCTTCTTGCCATTGCGGCCGAACGGAAGGAGATATTTGCTCAAAACTTGCTGTGCTGGTGCAGACAGTGGCACCCGACATGCCTGCGTTGTCGTTTTCACCCGGGCACTCTTTGGGCGGGCGCAGCACGCAGAAACACTTAGATTGCAGATAAGCGCCTTTTCCCATTGACCGCGACGAACAGAGAAGATGCACAACCTTCTTGCCATTGTGGCAGAACGGAAGGAGATATTTGCTCAAAACTTGCTGTGCTGGTGCAGACAGTGGCACCCGACATGCCTGCGTTGTCGTTTTCACCCGGGCACTCTTTGGGCGGGCGCAGCACGCAGAAACACTTAGATTGCAGATAAGCGCCTTTTCCCATTGACCGCGACGAACAGAGAAGATGCACAAGCTTCTTGCCATTGCGGCCGAACGGAAGGAGATATTTGCTCAAAACTTGCTGTGCTGGTGCAGACAGTGGCATACGACTTGCATGCGTTGTCGATTTCACCCGGGCACTCTTTGGGCGGGCGCAGCACGCAGAAACACCTAGATTGCAGATAAGCGCCTTTTCCCATTGACCGCGACGAACAGAGAAGATGCACAAGCTTCTTGCCATTGCGTCCGAACGGAAGGAGATATTTGCTCAAAACTTGCTGTGCTGGTGCAGACAGTGGCACCCGACATGCCTGCGTTTTCGTTTTCACCGGGCACTCTTTGGGCGGGCGTAGCACGCAGAAACACCTAGATTGCAGATAAGCGCCTTTTCCCTTTGACCGCGACGAACAGAGAAGATGCACGAGCTTCTTGCCATTGCGGCCGAACGGAAGGAGATATTTGCTCAAAACTTGCTGTGCTGGTGCAGACAGTGGCACCCGACATGCCTGCGTTGTCGTTTTCACCCGGGCACTCTTTGGGCGGGCGCAGCACGCAGAAACACCTAGATTGCAGATAAGCGCCTTTTCCCATTGACCGCGACGAACAGAGAAGATGCACAAGCTTCTTGCCATTGCGGCCGAACGGAAGGAGATATTTGCTCAAAACTTGCTGTGCTGGTGCAGACAGTGGCACCCGACATGCCTGCGTTGTCGTTTTCACCCGGGCACTCTTTGGGCGGGCGCAGCACGCAGAAACACCTAGATTGCAGATAAGCGCCTTTTCCCCTTGACCGCGACGAACAGAGAAGATGCACAAGCTTCTTGCCATTGCGGCCGAACGGAAGGAGATATTTGCTCAAAACTTGCTGTGCTGGTGCAGACAGTGGCACCCGACATGCCTGCGTTGTCGTTTTCACCCGGGCACTCTTTGGGCTGGCGCAGCACGCAGAAACACTTAGATTGCAGATAAGCGCCTTTTCCCATTGACCGCGACGAACAGAGAAGATGCACAAGCTTCTTGCCATTGTGGCAGAACGGAAGGAGATATTTGCTCAAAACTTGCTGTGCTGGTGCAGACAGTGGCACCCGACATGCCTGCGTTGTCGTTTTCACCCGGGCACTCTTTGGGCGGGCGCAGCACGCAGAAACACTTAGATTGCAGATAAGCGCCTTTTCCCATTGACCGCGACGAACAGAGAAGATGCACAAGCTTCTTGCCATTGCGGCCGAACGGAAGGAGATATTTGCTCAAAACTTGCTGTGCTGGTGCAGACAGTGGCACACGACTTGCATGCGTTGTCGTTTTCACCCGGGCACTCTTTGGGCGGGCGCAGCACGCAGAAACACCTAGATTGCAGATAAGCGCCTTTTCCCATTGACCGCGACGAACAGAGAAGATGCACAAGCTTCTTGCCATTGCGTCCGAACGGAAGGAGATATTTGCTCAAAACTTGCTGTGCTGGTGCAGACAGTGGCACCCGACATGCCTGCGTTTTCGTTTTCACCGGGCACTCTTTGGGCGGGCGTAGCACGCAGAAACACCTAGATTGCAGATAAGCGCCTTTTCCCTTTGACCGCGACGAACAGAGAAGATGCACGAGCTTCTTGCCATTGCGGCCGAACGGAAGGAGATATTTGCTCAAAACTTGCTGTGCTGGTGCAGACAGTGGCACCCGACATGCCTGCGTTGTCGTTTTCACCCGGGCACTCTTTGGGCGGGCGCAGCACGCAGAAACACCTAGATTGCAGATAAGCGCCTTTTCCCATTGACCGCGACGAACAGAGAAGATGCATAAGCTTCTTGCCATTGCGGCCGAACGGAAGGAGATATTTGCTCAAAACTTGCTGTGCTGGTGCAGACAGTGGCACCCGACATGCCTGCGTTGTCGTTTTCACCCGGGCACTCTTTGGGCGGGCGCAGCACGCAGAAACACCTAGATTGCAGATAAGCGCCTTTTCCCATTGACCGCGACGAACAGAGAAGATGCACAAGCTTCTTGCCATTGCGGCCGAACGGAAGGAAATATTTGCTCAAAACTTGCTGTGCTGGTGCAGACAGTGGCACCCGACATGCCTGCGTTGTCGTTTTCACCCGGGCACTCTTTGGGCGGGCGCAGCACGCAGAAACACCTAGATTGCAGATAAGCGCCTTTTCCCATTGACCGCGACGAACAGAGAAGATGCACAAGCTTCTTGCCATTGCGGCAGAACGGAAGGAGATATTTGCTCAAAACTTGCTGTGCTGGTGCAGACAGTGGCACCCGACATGCCTGCGTTGTCGTTTTCACCCGGGCACTCTTTGGGCGGGCGCAGCACGCAGAAACACTTAGATTGCAGATAAGCGCCTTTTCCCATTGACCGCGACGAACAGAGAAGATGCACAAGCTTCTTGCCATTGCGGCAGAACGGAAGGAGATATTTGCTCAAAACTTGCTGTGCTGGTGCAGACAGTGGCACCCGACATGCCTGCGTTGTCGTTTTCACCCGGGCACTCTTTGGGCGGGCGCAGCACGCAGAAACACTTAGATTGCAGATAAGCGCATTTTCCCATTGACCGCGACGAACAGAGAAGATGCACAAGCTTCTTGCCATTGTGGCAGAACGGAAGGAGATATTTGCTCAAAACTTGCTGTGCTGTTGCAGACAGTGGCACCCGACATGCCTGCGTTGTCGTTTTCACCCGGGCACTCTTTGGGCGGGCGCAGCACGCAGAAACACCTAGATTGCAGATAAGCGCCTTTTCCCATTGACCGCGACGAACAGAGAAGATGCACAAGCTTCTTGCCATTGCGGCCGAACGGAAGGAGATATTTGCTCAAAACTTGCTGTGCTGGTGCAGACAGTGGCACCCGACATGCCTGCGTTGTCGTTTTCACCCGGGCACTCTTTGGGCGGGCGCAGCACGCAGAAACACCTAGATTGCAGATAAGCGCCTTTTCCCATTGACCGCGACGAACAGAGAAGATGCACAAGCTTCTTGCCATTGCGGCCGAACGGAAGGAGATATTTGCTCAAAACTTGCTGTGCTGGTGCAGACAGTGGCACCCGACATGCCTGCGTTGTCGTTTTCACCCGGGCACTCTTTGGGCGGGCGCAGCACGCAGAAACACCTAGATTGCAGATAAGCGCCTTTTCCCATTGACCGCGACGAACAGAGAAGATGCACAAGCTTCTTGCCATTGCGGCCGAACGGAAGGAAATATTTGCTCAAAACTTGCTGTGCTGGTGCAGACAGTGGCACCCGACATGCCTGCGTTGTCGTTTTCACCCGCGCACTCTTTGGGCGGGCGCAGCACGCAGAAACACCTAGATTGCAGATAAGCGCCTTTTCCCATTGACCGCGACGAACAGAGAAGAAGCACAAGCTTCTTGCCATTGCGGCAGAACGGAAGGAGATATTTGCTCAAAACTTGCTGTGCTGGTGCAGACAGTGGCACCCGACATGCCTGCGTTGTCGTTTTCACCCGGGCACTCTTTGGGCGGGCGCAGCACGCAGAAACACCTAGATTGCAGATAAGCGCCTTTTCCCATTGACCGCGACGAACAGAGAAGATGCACAAGCTTCTTGCCATTGCGGCCGAACGGAAGGAGATATTTGCTCAAAACTTGCTGTGCTGGTGCAGACAGTGGCACCCGACATGCCTGCGTTGTCGTTTTCACCCGCGCACTCTTTGGGCGGGCGCAGCACGCAGAAACACCTAGATTGCAGATAAGCGCCTTTTCCCATTGACCGCGACGAACAGAGAAGATGCACAAGCTTCTTCCCATTGCGGCAGAACGGAAGGAGATATTTGCTCAAAACTTGCTGTGCTGGTGCAGACAGTGGCACCCGACATGCCTGCGTTGTCGTTTTCACCCGGGCACTCTTTGGGCGGGCGCAGCACGCAGAAACACCTAGATTGCAGATAAGCGCCTATTCCCATTGATAGCGACGAACAGAGAAGATGCACAAGCTTCTTGCCATTGCGGCCGAACGGAAGGAGATATTTGCTCAAAACTTGCTGTGCTGGTGCAGACAGTGGCACCCGACATGCCTGCGTTGTCGTTTTCACCCGGGCACTCTTTGGGCGGGCGCAGCACGCAGAAACACCTAGATTGCAGATAAGCGCCTATTCCCATTGATAGCGACGAACAGAGAAGATGCACAAGCTTCTTGCCATTGCGGCCGAACGGAAGGAGATATTTGCTCAAAACTTGCTGTGCTGGTGCAGACAGTGGCACCCGACATGCCTGCGTTGTCGTTTTCACCCGGGCACTCTTTGGGCGGGCGCAGCACGCAGAAACACCTAGATTGCAGATAAGCGCCTTTTCCCATTGACCGCGACGAACAGAGAAGATGCACAAGCTTCTTTCCATTGCGGCCGAACGGAAGGAGATATTTGCTCAAAACTTGCTGTGCTGGTCCAGACAGTGGCACATGACATGCCTGAGTTGTCGTTTTCACCCGGGCACTCTTTGGGCGTGCGCAGCACGCAGAAACACCTAGATTGCAGATAAGCGTCTTTTCCCATTGACCGCGACGAACAGAGAAGATGCACAAGCTTCTTGCCATTGCGGCAGAACGGAAGGAGATATTTGCTCAAAACTTGCTGTGCTGGTGCAGACAGTGGCACCCGACATGCCTGCGTTGTCGTTTTCACCCGGGCACTCTTTGGGCGGGCGCAGCACGCAGAAACACTTAGATTGCAGATAAGCGCCTTTTCCCATTGACCGCGACGAACAGAGAAGATGCACAAGCTTCTTGCCATTGCGGCCGAACGGAAGGAGATATTTGCTCAAAACTTTCTGTCCTGGTGCAGACAGTGGCACCCGACATGCCTGAGTTGTCGTTTTCACCCGGGCACTCTTTTGGCGGGCGCAGCACGCAGAAACACCTAGATTGCAGATAAGCGCCTTTTCCCATTGACCGCGACGAACAGAGAAGATGCACAAGCTTCTTGCCATTGCGGCCGAACGGAAGGAGATATTTGCTCAAAACTTGCTGTGCTGGTGCAGACAGTGGCACCCGACATGCCTGCCTTGTCGTTTTCACCCGGGCACTCTTTGGGCGGGCTCAGCCCGCAGAAACACCTAGATTGCAGATAAGCGCCTTTTCCCATTGACCGCGACGAACAGAGAAGATGCACAAGCTTCTTGCCATTGCGGCCGAACGGAAGGAGATATTTGCTCAAAACTTGCTGTGCTGGTGCAGACAGTGGCACACGACTTGCCTGCGTTGTCGTTTTCACCCGGGCACTCTTTGGGCGGGCGCAGCACGCAGAAACACCTAGATTGCAGATAAGCGCCTTTTCCCATTGACCGCGACGAACAGAGAAGATGCACAAGCTTCTTGCCATTGCGGCCGAAAGGAAGGAGATATTTCCTCAAAACTTGCTGTGCTGGTGCAGACAGTGGCACCCGACATGCATGCAATGTCGTTTTCACCCGGGCACTCTTTGGGCGGGCGCAGCACGCAGAAACACCTAGATTGCAGATAAGCGCCTTTTCCCATTGACCGCGACGAACAGAGAAGATGCACAAGCTTCTTCCCATTGCGGCAGAACGGAAGGAGATATTTGCTCAAAACTTGCTGTGCTGGTGCAGACAGTGGCACCCGACATGCCTGCGTTGTCGTTTTCACCCGGGCACTCTTTGGGCGGGCGCAGCACGCAGAAACACTTAGATTGCAGATAAGCGCCTTTTCCCATTGACCGCGACGAACAGAGAAGATGCACAAGCTTCTTCCCATTGCGGCAGAACGGAAGGAGATATTTGCTCAAAACTTGCTGTGCTGATGCAGACAGTGGCACCCGACATGCCTGCGTTGTCGTTTTCACCCGGGCACTCTTTAGGCGGGCGCAGCACGCAGAAACACTTAGATTGCAGATAAGCGCCTTTTCCCATTGACCGCGACGAACAGAGAAGATGCACAAGCTTCTTGCCATTGCGGCAGAACGGAAGGAGATATTTGCTCAAAACTTGCTGTGCTGGTGCAGACAGTGGCACCCGACATGCCTGCGTTGTCGTTTTCACCCGGGCACTCTTTGGGCGGGCGCAGCACGCAGAAACACTTAGATTGCAGATAAGCGCCTTTTCCCATTGACCGCGACGAACAGAGAAGATGCACAAGCTTCTTGCCATTGTGGCAGAACGGAAGGAGATATTTGCTCAAAACTTGCTGTGCTGGTGCAGACAGTGGCACCCGACATGTCTGCGTTGTCGTTTTCACCCGGGCACTCTTTGGGCGGGCGCAGCACGCAGAAACACCTAGATTGCAGATAAGCGCCTTTTCCCATTGACCGCGACGAACAGAGAATATGCACAAGCTTCTTGCCATTGCGGCCGAACGGAAGGAGATATTTGCTCAAAACTTGCTGTGCTGGTGCAGACAGTGGCACCCGACATGCCTGCGTTGTCGTTTTCACCCGGGCACTCTTTGGGCGGGCGCAGCACGCAGAAACACCTAGATTGCAGATAAGCGCCTTTTCCCATTGACCGCGACGAACAGAGAAGATGCACAAGCTTCTTGCCATTGCGGCCGAACGGAAGGAGATATTTGCTCAAAACTTGCTGTGCTGGTGCAGACAGTGGCACCCGACATGCCTGCGTTGTCGTTTTCACCCGGGCACTCTTTGGGCGGGCGCAGCACGCAGAAACACCTAGATTGCAGATAAGCGCCTTTTCCCATTGACCGCGACGAACAGAGAAGATGCACAAGCTTCTTGCCATTGCGGCCGAACGGAAGGAAATATTTGCTCAAAACTTGCTGTGCTGGTGCAGACAGTGGCACCCGACATGCCTGCGTTGTCGTTTTCACCCGCGCACTCTTTGGGCGGGCGCAGCACGCAGAAACACCTAGATTGCAGATAAGCGCCTTTTCCCATTGACCGCGACGAACAGAGAAGAAGCACAAGCTTCTTGCCATTGCGGCAGAACGGAAGGAGATATTTGCTCAAAACTTGCTGTGCTGGTGCAGACAGTGGCACCCGACATGCCTGCGTTGTCGTTTTCACCCGGGCACTCTTTGGGCGGGCGCAGCACGCAGAAACACTTAGATTGCAGATAAGCGCCTTTTCCCATTGACCGCGACGAACAGAGAAGATGCACAAGCTTCTTGCCATTGTGGCAGAACGGAAGGAGATATTTGCTCAAAACTTGCTGTGCTGGTGCAGACAGTGGCACCCGACATGCCTGCGTTGTCGTTTTCACCCGGGCACTCTTTGGGCGGGCGCAGCACGCAGAAACACCTAGATTGCAGATAAGCGCCTTTTCCCATTGACCGCGACGAACAGAGAAGATGCACAAGCTTCTTGCCATTGCGGCCGAACGGAAGGAGATATTTGCTCAAAACTTGCTGTGCTGGTGCAGACAGTGGCACCCGACATGCCTGCGTTGTCGTTTTCACCCGCGCACTCTTTGGGCGGGCGCAGCACGCAGAAACACCTAGATTGCAGATAAGCGCCTTTTCCCATTGACCGCGACGAACAGAGAAGATGCACAAGCTTCTTCCCATTGCGGCAGAACGGAAGGAGATATTTGCTCAAAACTTGCTGTGCTGGTGCAGACAGTGGCACCCGACATGCCTGCGTTGTCGTTTTCACCCGGGCACTCTTTGGGCGGGCGCAGCACGCAGAAACACCTAGATTGCAGATAAGCGCCTATTCCCATTGATAGCGACGAACAGAGAAGATGCACAAGCTTCTTGCCATTGCGGCCGAACGGAAGGAGATATTTGCTCAAAACTTGCTGTGCTGGTGCAGACAGTGGAACCCGACATGCCTGCGTTGTCGTTTTCACCCGGGCACTCTTTGGGCGGGCGCAGCACGCAGAAACACCTAGATTGCAGATAAGCGCCTTTTCCCATTGACCGCGACGAACAGAGAAGATGCACAAGCTTCTTTCCATTGCGGCCGAACGGAAGGAGATATTTGCTCAAAACTTGCTGTGCTGGTCCAGTGGCACATGACATGCCTGAGTTGTCGTTTTCACCCGGGCACTCTTTGGGCGGGCGCAGCACGCAGAAACACCTAGATTGCAGATAAGCGTCTTTTCCCATTGACCGCGACGAACAGAGAAGATGCACAAGCTTCTTGCCATTGCGGCCGAACGGAAGGAGATATTTGCTCAAAACTTGCTGTGCTGGTGCAGACAGTGGCACCCGACATGCCTGCCTTGTCGTTTTCACCCGGGCACTCTTTGGGCGGGCTCAGCCCGCAGAAACACCTAGATTGCAGATAAGCGCCTTTTCCCATTGACCGCGACGAACAGAGAAGATGCACAAGCTTCTTGCCATTGCGGCCGAACGGAAGGAGATATTTGCTCAAAACTTGCTGTGCTGGTGCAGACAGTGGCACACGACTTGCCTGCGTTGTCGTTTTCACCCGGGCACTCTTTGGGCGGGCGCAGCACGCAGAAACACCTAGATTGCAGATAAGCGCCTTTTCCCATTGACCGCGACGAACAGAGAAGATACACAAGCTTCTTGCCATTGCGGCCGAACGGAAGGAGATATTTGCTCAAAACTTGCTGTGCTTGTGCAGACAGTGGCACCCGACATGCCTGCCTTGTCGTTTTCACCCGGGCACTCTTTGGACGGGCGCAGCACGCAGAAACACCTAGATTGCAGATAAGCGCCTTTTCCCCTTGACCGCGACGAACAGAGAAGATGCACAAGCTTCTTGCCATTGCGGCCGAACGGAAGGAGATATTTGCTCAAAACTTGCTGTGCTGGTGCAGACAATGGCACCTGACATGCCTGCTTTGTCGTTTTCACCCGGGCACTCTTTGGGCGGGCGCAGCACGCAGAAACACCTAGATTGCAGATAAGCGCCTTTTCCCATTGACCGCGACGAACAGAGAAGATACACAAGCTTCTTGCCATTGCGGCCGAACGGAAGGAGATATTTGCTCAAAACTTGCTGTGCTGGTGCAGACAGTGGCACCCGACATGCCTGCCTTGTCGTTTTCACCCGGGCACTCTTTGGACGGGCGCAGCACGCAGAAACACCTAGATTGCAGATAAGCGCCTTTTCCCCTTGACCGCGACGAACAGAGAAGATGCACAAGCTTCTTGCCATTGCGGCCGAACGGAAGGAGATATTTGCTCAAAACTTGCTGTGCTGGTGCAGACAGTGGCACCCGACATGCCTGCGTTGTCGTTTTCACCCGGGCACTCTTTGGGCGGGCGCAGCACGCAGAAACACTTAGATTGCAGATAAGCGCCTTTTCCCATTGACCGCGACGAACAGAGAAGATGCACAAGCTTCTTGCCATTGTGGCAGAACGGAAGGAGATATTTGCTCAAAACTTGCTGTGCTGGTGCAGACAGTGGCACCCGACATGCCTGCGTTGTCGTTTTCACCCGGGCACTCTTTGGGCGGGCGCAGCACGCAGAAACACTTAGATTGCAGATAAGCGCCTTTTCCCATTGACCGCGACGAACAGAGAAGATGCACAAGCTTCTTGCCATTGCGGCCGAACGGAAGGAGATATTTGCTCAAAACTTGCTGTGCTGGTGCAGACAGTGGCACACGACTTGCATGCGTTGTCGTTTTCACCCGGGCACTCTTTGGGCGGGCGCAGCACGCAGAAACACCTAGATTGCAGATAAGCGCCTTTTCCCATTGACCGCGACGAACAGAGAAGATGCACAAGCTTCTTGCCATTGCGTCCGAACGGAAGGAGATATTTGCTCAAAACTTGCTGTGCTGGTGCAGACAGTGGCACCCGACATGCCTGCGTTTTCGTTTTCACCGGGCACTCTTTGGGCGGGCGTAGCACGCAGAAACACCTAGATTGCAGATAAGCGCCTTTTCCCTTTGACCGCGACGAACAGAGAAGATGCACGAGCTTCTTGCCATTGCGGCCGAACGGAAGGAGATATTTGCTCAAAACTTGCTGTGCTGGTGCAGACAGTGGCACCCGACATGCCTGCGTTGTCGTTTTCACCCGGGCACTCTTTGGGCGGGCGCAGCACGCAGAAACACCTAGATTGCAGATAAGCGCCTTTTCCCATTGACCGCGACGAACAGAGAAGATGCATAAGCTTCTTGCCATTGCGGCCGAACGGAAGGAGATATTTGCTCAAAACTTGCTGTGCTGGTGCAGACAGTGGCACCCGACATGCCTGCGTTGTCGTTTTCACCCGGGCACTCTTTGGGCGGGCGCAGCACGCAGAAACACCTAGATTGCAGATAAGCGCCTTTTCCCATTGACCGCGACGAACAGAGAAGATGCACAAGCTTCTTGCCATTGCGGCCGAACGGAAGGAAATATTTGCTCAAAACTTGCTGTGCTGGTGCAGACAGTGGCACCCGACATGCCTGCGTTGTCGTTTTCACCCGCGCACTCTTTGGGCGGGCGCAGCACGCAGAAACACCTAGATTGCAGATAAGCGCCTTTTCCCATTGACCGCGACGAACAGAGAAGATGCACAAGCTTCTTGCCATTGCGGCCGAACGGAAGGAAATATTTGCTCAAAACTTGCTGTGCTGGTGCAGACAGTGGCACCCGACATGCCTGCGTTTTCGTTTTCACCGGGCACTCTTTGGGCGGGCGTAGCACGCAGAAACACCTAGATTGCAGATAAGCGCCTTTTCCCTTTGACCGCGACGAACAGAGAAGATGCACAAGCTTCTTGCCATTGCGGCAGAACGGAAGGAGATATTTGCTCAAAACTTGCTGTGCTGGTGCAGACAGTGGCACCCGACATGCCTGCGTTGTCGTTTTCACCCGGGCACTCTTTGGGCGGGCGCAGCACGCAGAAACACTTAGATTGCAGATAAGCGCCTTTTCCCATTGACCGCGACGAACAGAGAAGATGCACAAGCTTCTTGCCATTGTGGCAGAACGGAAGGAGATATTTGCTCAAAACTTGCTGTGCTGGTGCAGACAGTGGCACCCGACATGCCTGCGTTGTCGTTTTCACCCGGGCACTCTTTGGGCGGGCGCAGCACGCAGAAACACCTAGATTGCAGATAAGCGCCTTTTCCCATTGACCGCGACGAACAGAGAAGATGCACAAGCTTCTTGCCATTGCGGCCGAACGGAAGGAGATATTTGCTCAAAACTTGCTGTGCTGGTGCAGACAGTGGCACCCGACATGCCTGCGTTGTCGTTTTCACCCGCGCACTCTTTGGGCGGGCGCAGCACGCAGAAACACCTAGATTGCAGATAAGCGCCTTTTCCCATTGACCGCGACGAACAGAGAAGATGCACAAGCTTCTTCCCATTGCGGCAGAACGGAAGGAGATATTTGCTCAAAACTTGCTGTGCTGGTGCAGACAGTGGCACCCGACATGTCTGCGTTGTCGTTTTCACCCGGGCACTCTTTGGGCGGGCGCAGCACGCAGAAACACCTAGATTGCAGATAAGCGCCTATTCCCATTGATAGCGACGAACAGAGAAGATGCACAAGCTTCTTGCCATTGCGGCCGAACGGAAGGAGATATTTGCTCAAAACTTGCTGTGCTGGTGCAGACAGTGGAACCCGACATGCCTGCGTTGTCGTTTTCACCCGGGCACTCTTTGGGCGGGCGCAGCACGCAGAAACACCTAGATTGCAGATAAGCGCCTTTTCCCATTGACCGCGACGAACAGAGAAGATGCACAAGCTTCTTTCCATTGCGGCCGAACGGAAGGAGATATTTGCTCAAAACTTGCTGTGCTGGTCCAGACAGTGGCACATGACATGCCTGAGTTGTCGTTTTCACCCGGGCACTCTTTGGGCGGGCGCAGCACGCAGAAACACCTAGATTGCAGATAAGCGTCTTTTCCCATTGACCGCGACGAACAGAGAAGATGCACAAGCTTCTTGCCATTGCGGCCGAACGGAAGGAGATATTTGCTCAAAACTTGCTGTGCTGGTGCAGACAGTGGCACCCGACATGCCTGCCTTGTCGTTTTCACCCGGGCACTCTTTGGGCGGGCTCAGCCCGCAGAAACACCTAGATTGCAGATAAGCGCCTTTTCCCATTGACCGCGACGAACAGAGAAGATGCACAAGCTTCTTGCCATTGCGGCCGAACGGAAGGAGATATTTGCTCAAAACTTGCTGTGCTGGTGCAGACAGTGGCACACGACTTGCCTGCGTTGTCGTTTTCACCCGGGCACTCTTTGGGCGGGCGCAGCACGCAGAAACACCTAGATTGCAGATAAGCGCCTTTTCCCATTGACCGCGACGAACAGAGAAGATGCACAAGCTTCTTCCCATTGCGGCAGAACGGAAGGAGATATTTGCTCAAAACTTGCTGTGCTGGTGCAGACAGTGGCACCCGACATGCCTGCGTTGTCGTTTTCACCCGGGCACTCTTTGGGCGGGCGCAGCACGCAGAAACACCTAGATTGCAGATAAGCGCCTATTCCCATTGATAGCGACGAACAGAGAAGATGCACAAGCTTATTTCCATTGCGGCCGAACGGAAGGAGATATTTGCTCAAAACTTGCTGTGCTGGTGCAGACAATGGCACCTGACATGCCTGCTTTGTCGTTTTCACCCGGGCACTCTTTGGGCGGGCGCAGCACGCAGAAACACCTAGATTGCAGATAAGCGCCTTTTCCCATTGACCGCGACGAACAGAGAAGATACACAAGCTTCTTGCCATTGCGGCCGAACGGAAGGAGATATTTGCTCAAAACTTGCTGTGCTGGTGCAGACAGTGGCACCCGACATGCCTGCCTTGTCGTTTTCACCCGGGCACTCTTTGGACGGGCGCAGCACGCAGAAACACCTAGATTGCAGATAAGCGCCTTTTCCCCTTGACCGCGACGAACAGAGAAGATGCACAAGCTTCTTGCCATTGCGGCCGAACGGAAGGAGATATTTGCTCAAAACTTGCTGTGCTGGTGCAGACAGTGGCACCCGACATGCCTGCGTTGTCGTTTTCACCCGGGCACTCTTTGGGCGGGCGCAGCACGCAGAAACACTTAGATTGCAGATAAGCGCCTTTTCCCATTGACCGCGACGAACAGAGAAGATGCACAAGCTTCTTGCCATTGTGGCAGAACGGAAGGAGATATTTGCTCAAAACTTGCTGTGCTGGTGCAGACAGTGGCACCCGACATGCCTGCGTTGTCGTTTTCACCCGGGCACTCTTTGGGCGGGCGCAGCACGCAGAAACACTTAGATTGCAGATAAGCGCCTTTTCCCATTGACCGCGACGAACAGAGAAGATGCACAAGCTTCTTGCCATTGCGGCCGAACGGAAGGAGATATTTGCTCAAAACTTGCTGTGCTGGTGCAGACAGTGGCACCCGACATGCCTGCGTTTTCGTTTTCACCGGGCACTCTTTGGGCGGGCGTAGCACGCAGAAACACCTAGATTGCAGATAAGCGCCTTTTCCCTTTGACCGCGACGAACAGAGAAGATGCACGAGCTTCTTGCCATTGCGGCCGAACGGAAGGAGATATTTGCTCAAAACTTGCTGTGCTGGTGCAGACAGTGGCACCCGACATGCCTGCGTTGTCGTTTTCACCCGGGCACTCTTTGGGCGGGCGCAGCACGCAGAAACACCTAGATTGCAGATAAGCGCCTTTTCCCATTGACCGCGACGAACAGAGAAGATGCATAAGCTTCTTGCCATTGCGGCCGAACGGAAGGAGATATTTGCT
Source organism: Hyla sarda (assembly GCF_029499605.1). Classification (NCBI taxonomy): domain Eukaryota; kingdom Metazoa; phylum Chordata; class Amphibia; order Anura; family Hylidae; genus Hyla; species Hyla sarda. The sequence goes on from NW_026610720.1 coordinate 107,310, forward strand.
CAAAACTTGCTGTGCTGGTGCAGACAGTGGCACCCGACATGCCTGCGTTGTCGTTTTCACCCGGGCACTCTTTGGGCGGGCGCAGCACGCAGAAACACCTAGATTGCAGATAAGCGCCTTTTCCCATTGACCGCGACGAACAGAGAAGATGCACAAGCTTCTTGCCATTGCGGCCGAACGGAAGGAAATATTTGCTCAAAACTTGCTGTGCTGGTGCAGACAGTGGCACCCGACATGCCTGCGTTGTCGTTTTCACCCGCGCACTCTTTGGGCGGGCGCAGCACGCAGAAACACCTAGATTGCAGATAAGCGCCTTTTCCCATTGACCGCGACGAACAGAGAAGATGCACAAGCTTCTTGCCATTGCGGCAGAACGGAAGGAGATATTTGCTCAAAACTTGCTGTGCTGGTGCAGACAGTGGCACCCGACATGCCTGCGTTGTCGTTTTCACCCGGGCACTCTTTGGGCGGGCGCAGCACGCAGAAACACTTAGATTGCAGATAAGCGCCTTTTCCCATTGACCGCGACGAACAGAGAAGATGCACAAGCTTCTTGCCATTGCGGCAGAACGGAAGGAGATATTTGCTCAAAACTTGCTGTGCTGGTGCAGACAGTGGCACCCGACATGCCTGCGTTGTCGTTTTCACCCGGGCACTCTTTGGGCGGGCGCAGCACGCAGAAACACCTAGATTGCAGATAAGCGCCTTTTCCCATTGACCGCGACGAACAGAGAAGATGCACAAGCTTCTTGCCATTGCGGCCGAACGGAAGGAGATATTTGCTCAAAACTTGCTGTGCTGGTGCAGACAGTGGCACCCGACATGCCTGCGTTGTCGTTTTCACCCGGGCACTCTTTGGGCGGGCGCAGCACGCAGAAACACCTAGATTGCAGATAAGCGCCTTTTCCCATTGACCGCGACGAACAGAGAAGATGCACAAGCTTCTTGCCATTGCGGCCGAACGGAAGGAGATATTTGCTCAAAACTTGCTGTGCTGGTGCAGACAGTGGCACCCGACATGCCTGCGTTGTCGTTTTCACCCGGGCACTCTTTGGGCGGGCGCAGCACGCAGAAACACCTAGATTGCAGATAAGCGCCTTTTCCCATTGACCGCGACGAACAGAGAAGATGCACAAGCTTCTTGCCATTGCGGCCGAACGGAAGGAGATATTTGCTCAAAACTTGCTGTGCTGGTGCAGACAGTGGCACCCGACATGCCTGCGTTGTCGTTTTCACCCGGGCACTCTTTGGGCGGGCGCAGCACGCAGAAACACCTAGATTGCAGATAAGCGCCTTTTCCCATTGACCGCGACGAACAGAGAAGATGCACAAGCTTCTTGCCATTGCGGCCGAACGGAAGGAGATATTTGCTCAAAACTTGCTGTGCTGGTGCAGACAGTGGCACCCGACATGCCTGCGTTGTCGTTTTCACCCGGGCACTCTTTGGGCGGGCGCAGCACGCAGAAACACCTAGATTGCAGATAAGCGCCTTTTCCCATTGACCGCGACGAACAGAGAAGATGCACAAGCTTCTTGCCATTGCGGCCGAACGGAAGGAAATATTTGCTCAAAACTTGCTGTGCTGGTGCAGACAGTGGCACCCGACATGCCTGCGTTGTCGTTTTCACCCGCGCACTCTTTGGGCGGGCGCAGCACGCAGAAACACCTAGATTGCAGATAAGCGCCTTTTCCCATTGACCGCGACGAACAGAGAAGAAGCACAAGCTTCTTGCCATTGCGGCAGAACGGAAGGAGATATTTGCTCAAAACTTGCTGTGCTGGTGCAGACAGTGGCACCCGACATGCCTGCGTTGTCGTTTTCACCCGGGCACTCTTTGGGCGGGCGCAGCACGCAGAAACACCTAGATTGCAGATAAGCGCCTTTTCCCATTGACCGCGACGAACAGAGAAGATGCACAAGCTTCTTGCCATTGCGGCAGAACGGAAGGAGATATTTGCTCAAAACTTGCTGTGCTGGTGCAGACAGTGGCACCCGACATGCCTGCGTTGTCGTTTTCACCCGGGCACTCTTTGGGCGGGCGCAGCACGCAGAAACACTTAGATTGCAGATAAGCGCCTTTTCCCATTGACCGCGACGAACAGAGAAGATGCACAAGCTTCTTGCCATTGCGGCAGAACGGAAGGAGATATTTGCTCAAAACTTGCTGTGCTGGTGCAGACAGTGGCACCCGACATGCCTGCGTTGTCGTTTTCACCCGGGCACTCTTTGGGCGGGCGCAGCACGCAGAAACACTTAGATTGCAGATAAGCGCATTTTCCCATTGACCGCGACGAACAGAGAAGATGCACAAGCTTCTTGCCATTGTGGCAGAACGGAAGGAGATATTTGCTCAAAACTTGCTGTGCTGGTGCAGACAGTGGCACCCGACATGCCTGCGTTGTCGTTTTCACCCGGGCACTCTTTGGGCGGGCGCAGCACGCAGAAACACCTAGATTGCAGATAAGCGCCTTTTCCCATTGACCGCGACGAACAGAGAAGATGCACAAGCTTCTTGCCATTGCGGCCGAACGGAAGGAGATATTTGCTCAAAACTTGCTGTGCTGGTGCAGACAGTGGCACCCGACATGCCTGCGTTGTCGTTTTCACCCGGGCACTCTTTGGTCGGGCGCAGCACGCAGAAACACCTAGATTGCAGATAAGCGCCTTTTCCCATTGACCGCGACGAACAGAGAAGATGCACAAGCTTCTTGCCATTGCGGCCGAACGGAAGGAAATATTTGCTCAAAACTTGCTGTGCTGGTGCAGACAGTGGCACCCGACATGCCTGCGTTGTCGTTTTCACCCGCGCACTCTTTGGGCGGGCGCAGCACGCAGAAACACCTAGATTGCAGATAAGCGCCTTTTCCCATTGACCGCGACGAACAGAGAAGAAGCACAAGCTTCTTGCCATTGCGGCAGAACGGAAGGAGATATTTGCTCAAAACTTGCTGTGCTGGTGCAGACAGTGGCACCCGACATGCCTGCGTTGTCGTTTTCACCCGGGCACTCTTTGGGCGGGCGCAGCACGCAGAAACACCTAGATTGCAGATAAGCGCCTTTTCCCATTGACCGCGACGAACAGAGAAGATGCACAAGCTTCTTGCCATTGCGGCCGAACGGAAGGAGATATTTGCTCAAAACTTGCTGTGCTGGTGCAGACAGTGGCACCCGACATGCCTGCGTTGTCGTTTTCACCCGCGCACTCTTTGGGCGGGCGCAGCACGCAGAAACACCTAGATTGCAGATAAGCGCCTTTTCCCATTGACCGCGACGAACAGAGAAGATGCACAAGCTTCTTCCCATTGCGGCAGAACGGAAGGAGATATTTGCTCAAAACTTGCTGTGCTGGTGCAGACAGTGGCACCCGACATGCCTGCGTTGTCGTTTTCACCCGGGCACTCTTTGGGCGGGCGCAGCACGCAGAAACACCTAGATTGCAGATAAGCGCCTATTCCCATTGATAGCGACGAACAGAGAAGATGCACAAGCTTCTTGCCATTGCGGCCGAACGGAAGGAGATATTTGCTCAAAACTTGCTGTGCTGGTGCAGACAGTGGCACCCGACATGCCTGCGTTGTCGTTTTCACCCGGGCACTCTTTGGGCGGGCGCAGCACGCAGAAACACCTAGATTGCAGATAAGCGCCTATTCCCATTGATAGCGACGAACAGAGAAGATGCACAAGCTTCTTGCCATTGCGGCCGAACGGAAGGAGATATTTGCTCAAAACTTGCTGTGCTGGTGCAGACAGTGGAACCCGACATGCCTGCGTTGTCGTTTTCACCCGGGCACTCTTTGGGCGGGCGCAGCACGCAGAAACACCTAGATTGCAGATAAGCGCCTTTTCCCATTGACCGCGACGAACAGAGAAGATGCACAAGCTTCTTTCCATTGCGGCCGAACGGAAGGAGATATTTGCTCAAAACTTGCTGTGCTGGTCCAGACAGTGGCACATGACATGCCTGAGTTGTCGTTTTCACCCGGGCACTCTTTGGGCGGGCGCAGCACGCAGAAACACCTAGATTGCAGATAAGCGTCTTTTCCCATTGACCGCGACGAACAGAGAAGATGCACAAGCTTCTTGCCATTGCGGCAGAACGGAAGGAGATATTTGCTCAAAACTTGCTGTGCTGGTGCAGACAGTGGCACCCGACATGCCTGCGTTGTCGTTTTCACCCGGGCACTCTTTGGGCGGGCGCAGCACGCAGAAACACTTAGATTGCAGATAAGCGCCTTTTCCCATTGACCGCGACGAACAGAAAAGATGCACAAGCTTCTTGCCATTGCGGCCGAACGGAAGGAGATATTTGCTCAAAACTTTCTGTCCTGGTGCAGACAGTGGCACCCGACATGCCTGCGTTGTCGTTTTCACCCGGGCACTCTTTTGGCGGGCGCAGCACGCAGAAACACCTAGATTGCAGATAAGCGTCTTTTCCCATTGACCGCGACGAACAGAGAAGATGCACAAGCTTCTTGCCATTGCGGCCGAACGGAAGGAGATATTTGCTCAAAACTTGCTGTGCTGGTGCAGACAGTGGCACCCGACATGCCTGCGTTGTCGTTTTCACCCGGGCACTCTTTGGGCGGGCGCAGCACGCAGAAACACCTAGATTGCAGATAAGCGCCTTTTCCCATTGACCGCGACGAACAGAGAAGATGCACAAGCTTCTTGCCATTGCGGCCGAACGGAAGGAAATATTTGCTCAAAACTTGCTGTGCTGGTGCAGACAGTGGCACCCGACATGCCTGCGTTGTCGTTTTCACCCGCGCACTCTTTGGGCGGGCGCAGCACGCAGAAACACCTAGATTGCAGATAAGCGCCTTTTCCCATTGACCGCGACGAACAGAGAAGAAGCACAAGCTTCTTGCCATTGCGGCAGAACGGAAGGAGATATTTGCTCAAAACTTGCTGTGCTGGTGCAGACAGTGGCACCCGACATGCCTGCGTTGTCGTTTTCACCCGGGCACTCTTTGGGCGGGCGCAGCACGCAGAAACACCTAGATTGCAGATAAGCGCCTTTTCCCATTGACCGCGACGAACAGAGAAGATGCACAAGCTTCTTGCCATTGCGGCCGAACGGAAGGAGATATTTGCTCAAAACTTGCTGTGCTGGTGCAGACAGTGGCACCCGACATGCCTGCGTTGTCGTTTTCACCCGCGCACTCTTTGGGCGGGCGCAGCACGCAGAAACACCTAGATTGCAGATAAGCGCCTTTTCCCATTGACCGCGACGAACAGAGAAGATGCACAAGCTTCTTCCCATTGCGGCCGAACGGAAGGAGATATTTGCTCAAAACTTGCTGTGCTGGTGCAGACAGTGGCACCCGACATGCCTGCGTTGTCGTTTTCAACCGCGCACTCTTTGGGCGGGCGCAGCACGCAGAAACACCTAGATTGCAGATAAGCGCCTTTTCCCATTGACCGCGACGAACAGAGAAGATGCACAAGCTTCTTGCCATTGCGGCCGAACGGAAGGAGATATTTGCTCAAAACTTGCTGTGCTGGTGCAGACAGTGGCACCCGACATGCCTGCGTTGTCGTTTTCACCCGGGCACTCTTTGGGCGGGCGCAGCACGCAGAAACACCTAGATTGCAGATAAGCGCCTTTTCTCATTGACCGCGACGAACAGAGAAGATGCACAAGCTTCTTGCCATTGCGGCCGAACGGAAGGATATATTTGCTCAAAACTTGCTGTGCTGGTGCAGACAGTGGCACCCGACATGCCTGCGTTGTCGTTTTCACCCGGGCACTCTTTGGGCGGGCGCAGCACGCAGAAACACCTAGATTGCAGATAAGCGCCTTTTCCCATTGACCGCGACGAACAGAGAAGATGAACAAGCTTCTTGCCATTGCGGCCGAACGGAAGGAGATATTTGCTCAAAACTTGCTGTGCTGGTGCAGACAGTGGCACCCGACATGCGTGCCTTGTCGTTTTCACCCGGGCACTCTTTGGGCGGGCTCAGCCCGCAGAAACACCTAAATTGCAGATAAGCGCCTTTTCCCATTGACCGCGACGAACAGAGAAGATGCACAAGCTTCTTGCCATTGCGGCCGAACGGAAGGAGATATTTGCTCAAAACTTGCTGTGCTGGTGCAGACAGTGGCACCCGACATGCCTGCGTTGTCGTTTTCACCCGGGCACTCTTTGGGCGGGCGCAGCACGCAGAAACACCTAGATTGCAGATAAGCGCCTTTTCCCATTGACCGCGACGAACAGAGAAGATGCACAAGCTTCTTGCCATTGCGGCCGAACGGAAGGAGATATTTGCTCAAAACTTGCTGTGCTGGTGCAGACAGTGGCACCCGACATGCCTGCGTTGTCGTTTTCACCCGCGCACTCTTTGGGCGGGCGCAGCACGCAGAAACACCTAGATTGCAGATAAGCGCCTTTTCCCATTGACCGCGACGAACAGAGAAGATGCACAAGCTTCTTGCCATTGCGGCAGAACGGAAGGAGATATTTGCTCAAAACTTGCTGTGCTGGTGCAGACAGTGGCACCCGACATGCCTGCGTTGTCGTTTTCACCCGGGCACTCTTTGGGCGGGCGCAGCACGCAGAAACACTTAGATTGCAGATAAGCGCCTTTTCCCATTGACCGCGACGAACAGAGAAGATGCACAAGCTTCTTGCCATTGCGGCCGAACGGAAGGAGATATTTGCTCAAAACTTGCTGTGCTGGTGCAGACAGTGGCACCCGACATGCCTGCGTTGTCGTTTTCACCCGGGCACTCTTTGGGCGGGCGCAGCACGCAGAAACACCTAGATTGCAGATAAGCGCCTTTTCCCATTGACCGCGACGAACAGAGAATATGCACAAGCTTCTTTCCATTGCGGCCGAACGGAAGGAGATATTTGCTCAAAACTTGCTGTGCTGGTCCAGACAGTGGCACATGACATGCCTGAGTTGTCGTTTTCACCCGGGCACTCTTTGGGCGGGCGCAGCACGCAGAAACACCTAGATTGCAGATAAGCGTCTTTTCCCATTGACCGCGACGAACAGAGAAGATGCACAAGCTTCTTGCCATTGCGGCCGAACGGAAGGAGATATTTGCTCAAAACTTGCTGTGCTGGTGCAGACAGTGGCACCCGACATGCCTGCCTTGTCGTTTTCACCCGGGCACTCTTTGGGCGGGCTCAGCCCGCAGAAACACCTAGATTGCAGATAAGCGCCTTTTCCCTTTGACCGCGACGAACAGAGAAGATGCACAAGCTTCTTGCCATTGAGGCCGAACGGAAGGAGATATTTGCTCAAAACTTGCTGTGCTGGTGCAGACAGTGGCACACGACTTGCCTGCGTTGTCGTTTTCACCCGGGCACTCTTTGGGCGGGCGCAGCACGCAGAAACACCTAGATTGCAGATAAGCGCCTTTTCCCATTGACCGCGACGAACAGAGAAGATGCACAAGCTTCTTGCCATTGCGGCCGAAAGGAAGGAGATATTTGCTCAAAACTTGCTGTGCTGGTGCAGACAGTGGCACCCGACATGCATGCAATGTCGTTTTCACCCGGGCACTCTTTGGGCGGGCGCAGCACGCAGAAACACCTAGATTGCAGATAAGCGCCTTTTCCCATTGACCGCGACGAACAGAGAAGATGCACAAGCTTCTTCCCATTGCGGCAGAACGGAAGGAGATATTTGCTCAAAACTTGCTGTGCTGGTGCAGACAGTGGCACCCGACATGCCTGCGTTGTCGTTTTCACCCGGGCACTCTTTGGGCGGGCGCAGCACGCAGAAACACTTAGATTGCAGATAAGCGCCTTTTCCCATTGACCGCGACGAACAGAGAAGATGCACAAGCTTCTTGCCATTGCGGCAGAACGGAAGGAGATATTTGCTCAAAACTTGCTGTGCTGGTGCAGACAGTGGCACCCGACATGCCTGCGTTGTCGTTTTCACCCGGGCACTCTTTGGGCGGGCGCAGCACGCAGAAACACTTAGATTGCAGATAAGCGCCTTTTCCCATTGACCGCGACGAACAGAGAATATGCACAAGCTTCTTGCCATTGCGGCCGAACGGAAGGAGATATTTGCTCAAAACTTGCTGTGCTGGTGCAGACAGTGGCACCCGACATGCCTGCGTTGTCGTTTTCACCCGGGCACTCTTTGGGCGTGCGCAGCACGCAGAAACACCTAGATTGCAGATAAGCGCCTTTTCCCATTGACCGCGACGAACAAAGATGCACAAGCTTCTTGCCATTGCGGCCGAACGGAAGGAGATATTTGCTCAAAACTTGCTGTGCTGGTGCAGACAGTGGCACCCGACATGCCTGCGTTGTCGTTTTCACCCGGGCACTCTTTGGGCGGGCGCAGCACGCAGAAACACCTAGATTGCAGATAAGCGCCTTTTCCCATTGACCGCGACGAACAGAGAAGATGCACAAGCTTCTTGCCATTGCGGCCGAACGGAAGGAAATATTTGCTCAAAACTTGCTGTGCTGGTGCAGACAGTGGCACCCGACATGCCTGCGTTGTCGTTTTCACCCGCGCACTCTTTGGGCGGGCGCAGCACGCAGAAACACCTAGATTGCAGATAAGCGCCTTTTCCCATTGACCGCGACGAACAGAGAAGAAGCACAAGCTTCTTGCCATTGCGGCAGAACGGAAGGAGATATTTGCTCAAAACTTGCTGTGCTGGTGCAGACAGTGGCACCCGACATGCCTGCGTTGTCGTTTTCACCCGGGCACTCTTTGGGCGGGCGCAGCACGCAGAAACACTTAGATTGCAGATAAGCGCCTTTTCCCATTGACCGCGACGAACAGAGAAGATGCACAAGCTTCTTGCCATTGTGGCAGAACGGAAGGAGATATTTGCTCAAAACTTGCTGTGCTGGTGCAGACAGTGGCACCCGACATGCCTGCGTTGTCGTTTTCACCCGGGCACTCTTTGGGCGGGCGCAGCACGCAGAAACACCTAGATTGCAGATAAGCGCCTTTTCCCATTGACCGCGACGAACAGAGAAGATGCACAAGCTTCTTGCCATTGCGGCCGAACGGAAGGAGATATTTGCTCAAAACTTGCTGTGCTGGTGCAGACAGTGGCACCCGACATGCCTGCGTTGTCGTTTTCACCCGCGCACTCTTTGGGCGGGCGCAGCACGCAGAAACACCTAGATTGCAGATAAGCGCCTTTTCCCATTGACCGCGACGAACAGAGAAGATGCACAAGCTTCTTCCCATTGCGGCAGAACGGAAGGAGATATTTGCTCAAAACTTGCTGTGCTGGTGCAGACAGTGGCACCCGACATGTCTGCGTTGTCGTTTTCACCCGGGCACTCTTTGGGCGGGCGCAGCACGCAGAAACACCTAGATTGCAGATAAGCGCCTATTCCCATTGATAGCGACGAACAGAGAAGATGCACAAGCTTCTTGCCATTGCGGCCGAACGGAAGGAGATATTTGCTCAAAACTTGCTGTGCTGGTGCAGACAGTGGAACCCGACATGCCTGCGTTGTCGTTTTCACCCGGGCACTCTTTGGGCGGGCGCAGCACGCAGAAACACCTAGATTGCAGATAAGCGCCTTTTCCCATTGACCGCGACGAACAGAGAAGATGCACAAGCTTCTTTCCATTGCGGCCGAACGGAAGGAGATATTTGCTCAAAACTTGCTGTGCTGGTCCAGACAGTGGCACATGACATGCCTGAGTTGTCGTTTTCACCCGGGCACTCTTTGGGCGGGCGCAGCACGCAGAAACACCTAGATTGCAGATAAGCGTCTTTTCCCATTGACCGCGACGAACAGAGAAGATGCACAAGCTTCTTGCCATTGCGGCCGAACGGAAGGAGATATTTGCTCAAAACTTGCTGTGCTGGTGCAGACAGTGGCACCCGACATGCCTGCCTTGTCGTTTTCACCCGGGCACTCTTTGGGCGGGCTCAGCCCGCAGAAACACCTAGATTGCAGATAAGCGCCTTTTCCCATTGACCGCGACGAACAGAGAAGATGCACAAGCTTCTTGCCATTGCGGCCGAACGGAAGGAGATATTTGCTCAAAACTTGCTGTGCTGGTGCAGACAGTGGCACACGACTTGCCTGCGTTGTCGTTTTCACCCGGGCACTCTTTGGGCGGGCGCAGCACGCAGAAACACCTAGATTGCAGATAAGCGCCTTTTCCCATTGACCGCGACGAACAGAGAAGATGCACAAGCTTCTTGCCATTGCGGCCGAAAGGAAGGAGATATTTGCTCAAAACTTGCTGTGCTCGTGCAGACAGTGGCACCCGACATGCATGCAATGTCGTTTTCACCCGGGCACTCTTTGGGCGGGCGCAGCACGCAGAAACACCTAGATTGCAGATAAGCGCCTTTTCCCATTGACCGCGACGAACAGAGAAGATGCACAAGCTTCTTCCCATTGCGGCAGAACGGAAGGAGATATTTGCTCAAAACTTGCTGTGCTGGTGCAGACAGTGGCACCCGACATGCCTGCGTTGTCGTTTTCACCCGGGCACTCTTTGGGCGGGCGCAGCACGCAGAAACACCTAGATTGCAGATAAGCGCCTATTCCCATTGATAGCGACGAACAGAGAAGATGCACAAGCTTATTTCCATTGCGGCCGAACGGAAGGAGATATTTGCTCAAAACTTGCTGTGCTGGTGCAGACAATGGCACCTGACATGCCTGCTTTGTCGTTTTCACCCGGGCACTCTTTGGGCGGGCGCAGCACGCAGAAACACCTAGATTGCAGATAAGCGCCTTTTCCCATTGACCGCGACGAACAGAGAAGATACACAAGCTTCTTGCCATTGCGGCCGAACGGAAGGAGATATTTGCTCAAAACTTGCTGTGCTGGTGCAGACAGTGGCACCCGACATGCCTGCCTTGTCGTTTTCACCCGGGCACTCTTTGGACGGGCGCAGCACGCAGAAACACCTAGATTGCAGATAAGCGCCTTTTCCCCTTGACCGCGACGAACAGAGAAGATGCACAAGCTTCTTGCCATTGCGGCCGAACGGAAGGAGATATTTGCTCAAAACTTGCTGTGCTGGTGCAGACAGTGGCACCCGACATGCCTGCGTTGTCGTTTTCACCCGGGCACTCTTTGGGCGGGCGCAGCACGCAGAAACACTTAGATTGCAGATAAGCGCCTTTTCCCATTGACCGCGACGAACAGAGAAGATGCACAAGCTTCTTGCCATTGTGGCAGAACGGAAGGAGATATTTGCTCAAAACTTGCTGTGCTGGTGCAGACAGTGGCACCCGACATGCCTGCGTTGTCGTTTTCACCCGGGCACTCTTTGGGCGGGCGCAGCACGCAGAAACACTTAGATTGCAGATAAGCGCCTTTTCCCATTGACCGCGACGAACAGAGAAGATGCACAAGCTTCTTGCCATTGCGGCCGAACGGAAGGAGATATTTGCTCAAAACTTGCTGTGCTGGTGCAGACAGTGGCACACGACTTGCATGCGTTGTCGTTTTCACCCGGGCACTCTTTGGGCGGGCGCAGCACGCAGAAACACCTAGATTGCAGATAAGCGCCTTTTCCCATTGACCGCGACGAACAGAGAAGATGCACAAGCTTCTTGCCATTGCGTCCGAACGGAAGGAGATATTTGCTCAAAACTTGCTGTGCTGGTGCAGACAGTGGCACCCGACATGCCTGCGTTTTCGTTTTCACCGGGCACTCTTTGGGCGGGCGTAGCACGCAGAAACACCTAGATTGCAGATAAGCGCCTTTTCCCTTTGACCGCGACGAACAGAGAAGATGCACGAGCTTCTTGCCATTGCGGCCGAACGGAAGGAGATATTTGCTCAAAACTTGCTGTGCTGGTGCAGACAGTGGCACCCGACATGCCTGCGTTGTCGTTTTCACCCGGGCACTCTTTGGGCGGGCGCAGCACGCAGAAACACCTAGATTGCAGATAAGCGCCTTTTCCCATTGACCGCGACGAACAGAGAAGATGCATAAGCTTCTTGCCATTGCGGCCGAACGGAAGGAGATATTTGCTCAAAACTTGCTGTGCTGGTGCAGACAGTGGCACCCGACATGCCTGCGTTGTCGTTTTCACCCGGGCACTCTTTGGGCGGGCGCAGCACGCAGAAACACCTAGATTGCAGATAAGCGCCTTTTCCCATTGACCGCGACGAACAGAGAAGATGCACAAGCTTCTTGCCATTGCGGCCGAACGGAAGGAAATATTTGCTCAAAACTTGCTGTGCTGGTGCAGACAGTGGCACCCGACATGCCTGCGTTGTCGTTTTCACCCGCGCACTCTTTGGGCGGGCGCAGCACGCAGAAACACCTAGATTGCAGATAAGCGCCTTTTCCCATTGACCGCGACGAACAGAGAAGATGCACAAGCTTCTTGCCATTGCGGCAGAACGGAAGGAGATATTTGCTCAAAACTTGCTGTGCTGGTGCAGACAGTGGCACCCGACATGCCTGCGTTGTCGTTTTCACCCGGGCACTCTTTGGGCGGGCGCAGCACGCAGAAACACTTAGATTGCAGATAAGCGCCTTTTCCCATTGACCGCGACGAACAGAGAAGATGCACAAGCTTCTTGCCATTGCGGCAGAACGGAAGGAGATATTTGCTCAAAACTTGCTGTGCTGGTGCAGACAGTGGCACCCGACATGCCTGCGTTGTCGTTTTCACCCGGGCACTCTTTGGGCGGGCGCAGCACGCAGAAACACCTAGATTGCAGATAAGCGCCTTTTCCCATTGACCGCGACGAACAGAGAAGATGCACAAGCTTCTTGCCATTGCGGCCGAACGGAAGGAGATATTTGCTCAAAACTTGCTGTGCTGGTGCAGACAGTGGCACCCGACATGCCTGCGTTGTCGTTTTCACCCGGGCACTCTTTGGGCGGGCGCAGCACGCAGAAACACCTAGATTGCAGATAAGCGCCTTTTCCCATTGACCGCGACGAACAGAGAAGATGCACAAGCTTCTTGCCATTGCGGCCGAACGGAAGGAGATATTTGCTCAAAACTTGCTGTGCTGGTGCAGACAGTGGCACCCGACATGCCTGCGTTGTCGTTTTCACCCGGGCACTCTTTGGGCGGGCGCAGCACGCAGAAACACCTAGATTGCAGATAAGCGCCTTTTCCCATTGACCGCGACGAACAGAGAAGATGCACAAGCTTCTTGCCATTGCGGCCGAACGGAAGGAGATATTTGCTCAAAACTTGCTGTGCTGGTGCAGACAGTGGCACCCGACATGCCTGCGTTGTCGTTTTCACCCGGGCACTCTTTGGGCGGGCGCAGCACGCAGAAACACCTAGATTGCAGATAAGCGCCTTTTCCCATTGACCGCGACGAACAGAGAAGATGCACAAGCTTCTTGCCATTGCGGCCGAACGGAAGGAGATATTTGCTCAAAACTTGCTGTGCTGGTGCAGACAGTGGCACCCGACATGCCTGCGTTGTCGTTTTCACCCGGGCACTCTTTGGGCGGGCGCAGCACGCAGAAACACCTAGATTGCAGATAAGCGCCTTTTCCCATTGACCGCGACGAACAGAGAAGATGCACAAGCTTCTTGCCATTGCGGCCGAACGGAAGGAAATATTTGCTCAAAACTTGCTGTGCTGGTGCAGACAGTGGCACCCGACATGCCTGCGTTGTCGTTTTCACCCGCGCACTCTTTGGGCGGGCGCAGCACGCAGAAACACCTAGATTGCAGATAAGCGCCTTTTCCCATTGACCGCGACGAACAGAGAAGAAGCACAAGCTTCTTGCCATTGCGGCAGAACGGAAGGAGATATTTGCTCAAAACTTGCTGTGCTGGTGCAGACAGTGGCACCCGACATGCCTGCGTTGTCGTTTTCACCCGGGCACTCTTTGGGCGGGCGCAGCACGCAGAAACACCTAGATTGCAGATAAGCGCCTTTTCCCATTGACCGCGACGAACAGAGAAGATGCACAAGCTTCTTGCCATTGCGGCAGAACGGAAGGAGATATTTGCTCAAAACTTGCTGTGCTGGTGCAGACAGTGGCACCCGACATGCCTGCGTTGTCGTTTTCACCCGGGCACTCTTTGGGCGGGCGCAGCACGCAGAAACACTTAGATTGCAGATAAGCGCCTTTTCCCATTGACCGCGACGAACAGAGAAGATGCACAAGCTTCTTGCCATTGCGGCAGAACGGAAGGAGATATTTGCTCAAAACTTGCTGTGCTGGTGCAGACAGTGGCACCCGACATGCCTGCGTTGTCGTTTTCACCCGGGCACTCTTTGGGCGGGCGCAGCACGCAGAAACACTTAGATTGCAGATAAGCGCATTTTCCCATTGACCGCGACGAACAGAGAAGATGCACAAGCTTCTTGCCATTGTGGCAGAACGGAAGGAGATATTTGCTCAAAACTTGCTGTGCTGGTGCAGACAGTGGCACCCGACATGCCTGCGTTGTCGTTTTCACCCGGGCACTCTTTGGGCGGGCGCAGCACGCAGAAACACCTAGATTGCAGATAAGCGCCTTTTCCCATTGACCGCGACGAACAGAGAAGATGCACAAGCTTCTTGCCATTGCGGCCGAACGGAAGGAGATATTTGCTCAAAACTTGCTGTGCTGGTGCAGACAGTGGCACCCGACATGCCTGCGTTGTCGTTTTCACCCGGGCACTCTTTGGGCGGGCGCAGCACGCAGAAACACCTAGATTGCAGATAAGCGCCTTTTCCCATTGACCGCGACGAACAGAGAAGATGCACAAGCTTCTTGCCATTGCGGCCGAACGGAAGGAAATATTTGCTCAAAACTTGCTGTGCTGGTGCAGACAGTGGCACCCGACATGCCTGCGTTGTCGTTTTCACCCGCGCACTCTTTGGGCGGGCGCAGCACGCAGAAACACCTAGATTGCAGATAAGCGCCTTTTCCCATTGACCGCGACGAACAGAGAAGAAGCACAAGCTTCTTGCCATTGCGGCAGAACGGAAGGAGATATTTGCTCAAAACTTGCTGTGCTGGTGCAGACAGTGGCACCCGACATGCCTGCGTTGTCGTTTTCACCCGGGCACTCTTTGGGCGGGCGCAGCACGCAGAAACACCTAGATTGCAGATAAGCGCCTTTTCCCATTGACCGCGACGAACAGAGAAGATGCACAAGCTTCTTGCCATTGCGGCCGAACGGAAGGAGATATTTGCTCAAAACTTGCTGTGCTGGTGCAGACAGTGGCACCCGACATGCCTGCGTTGTCGTTTTCACCCGCGCACTCTTTGGGCGGGCGCAGCACGCAGAAACACCTAGATTGCAGATAAGCGCCTTTTCCCATTGACCGCGACGAACAGAGAAGATGCACAAGCTTCTTCCCATTGCGGCAGAACGGAAGGAGATATTTGCTCAAAACTTGCTGTGCTGGTGCAGACAGTGGCACCCGACATGCCTGCGTTGTCGTTTTCACCCGGGCACTCTTTGGGCGGGCGCAGCACGCAGAAACACCTAGATTGCAGATAAGCGACTATTCCCATTGATAGCGACGAACAGAGAAGATGCACAAGCTTCTTGCCATTGCGGCCGAACGGAAGGAGATATTTGCTCAAAACTTGCTGTGCTGGTGCAGACAGTGGAACCCGACATGCCTGCGTTGTCGTTTTCACCCGGGCACTCTTTGGGCGGGCGCAGCACGCAGAAACACCTAGATTGCAGATAAGCGCCTTTTCCCATTGACCGCGACGAACAGAGAAGATGCACAAGCTTCTTTCCATTGCGGCCGAACGGAAGGAGATATTTGCTCAAAACTTGCTGTGCTGGTCCAGACAGTGGCACATGACATGCCTGAGTTGTCGTTTTCACCCGGGCACTCTTTGGGCGGGCGCAGCACGCAGAAACACCTAGATTGCAGATAAGCGTCTTTTCCCATTGACCGCGACGAACAGAGAAGATGCACAAGCTTCTTGCCATTGCGGCAGAACGGAAGGAGATATTTGCTCAAAACTTGCTGTGCTGGTGCAGACAGTGGCACCCGACATGCCTGCGTTGTCGTTTTCACCCGGGCACTCTTTGGGCGGGCGCAGCACGCAGAAACACTTAGATTGCAGATAAGCGCCTTTTCCCATTGACCGCGACGAACAGAGAAGATGCACAAGCTTCTTGCCATTGCGGCCGAACGGAAGGAGATATTTGCTCAAAACTTTCTGTCCTGGTGCAGACAGTGGCACCCGACATGCCTGCGTTGTCGTTTTCACCCGGGCACTCTTTTGGCGGGCGCAGCACGCAGAAACACCTAGATTGCAGATAAGCGTCTTTTCCCATTGACCGCGACGAACAGAGAAGATGCACAAGCTTCTTGCCATTGCGGCCGAACGGAAGGAGATATTTGCTCAAAACTTGCTGTGCTGGTGCAGACAGTGGCACCCGACATGCCTGCGTTGTCGTTTTCACCCGGGCACTCTTTGGGCGGGCGCAGCACGCAGAAACACCTAGATTGCAGATAAGCGCCTTTTCCCATTGACCGCGACGAACAGAGAAGATGCACAAGCTTCTTGCCATTGCGGCCGAACGGAAGGAAATATTTGCTCAAAACTTGCTGTGCTGGTGCAGACAGTGGCACCCGACATGCCTGCGTTGTCGTTTTCACCCGCGCACTCTTTGGGCGGGCGCAGCACGCAGAAACACCTAGATTGCAGATAAGCGCCTTTTCCCATTGACCGCGACGAACAGAGAAGAAGCACAAGCTTCTTGCCATTGCGGCAGAACGGAAGGAGATATTTGCTCAAAACTTGCTGTGCTGGTGCAGACAGTGGCACCCGACATGCCTGCGTTGTCGTTTTCACCCGGGCACTCTTTGGGCGGGCGCAGCACGCAGAAACACCTAGATTGCAGATAAGCGCCTTTTCCCATTGACCGCGACGAACAGAGAAGATGCACAAGCTTCTTGCCATTGCGGCCGAACGGAAGGAGATATTTGCTCAAAACTTGCTGTGCTGGTGCAGACAGTGGCACCCGACATGCCTGCGTTGTCGTTTTCACCCGCGCACTCTTTGGGCGGGCGCAGCACGCAGAAACACCTAGATTGCAGATAAGCGCCTTTTCCCATTGACCGCGACGAACAGAGAAGATGCACAAGCTTCTTCCCATTGCGGCAGAACGGAAGGAGATATTTGCTCAAAACTTGCTGTGCTGGTGCAGACAGTGGCACCCGACATGCCTGCGTTGTCGTTTTCAACCGCGCACTCTTTGGGCGGGCGCAGCACGCAGAAACACCTAGATTGCAGATAAGCGCCTTTTCCCATTGACCGCGACGAACAGAGAAGATGCACAAGCTTCTTGCCATTGCGGCCGAACGGAAGGAGATATTTGCTCAAAACTTGCTGTGCTGGTGCAGACAGTGGCACCCGACATGCCTGCGTTGTCGTTTTCACCCGGGCACTCTTTGGGCGGGCGCAGCACGCAGAAACACCTAGATTGCAGATAAGCGCCTTTTCTCATTGACCGCGACGAACAGAGAAGATGCACAAGCTTCTTGCCATTGCGGCCGAACGGAAGGATATATTTGCTCAAAACTTGCTGTGCTGGTGCAGACAGTGGCACCCGACATGCCTGCGTTGTCGTTTTCACCCGGGCACTCTTTGGGCGGGCGCAGCACGCAGAAACACCTAGATTGCAGATAAGCGCCTTTTCCCATTGACCGCGACGAACAGAGAAGATGAACAAGCTTCTTGCCATTGCGGCCGAACGGAAGGAGATATTTGCTCAAAACTTGCTGTGCTGGTGCAGACAGTGGCACCCGACATGCGTGCCTTGTCGTTTTCACCCGGGCACTCTTTGGGCGGGCTCAGCCCGCAGAAACACCTAAATTGCAGATAAGCGCCTTTTCCCATTGACCGCGACGAACAGAGAAGATGCACAAGCTTCTTGCCATTGCGGCCGAACGGAAGGAGATATTTGCTCAAAACTTGCTGTGCTGGTGCAGACAGTGGCACCCGACATGCCTGCGTTGTCGTTTTCACCCGGGCACTCTTTGGGCGGGCGCAGCACGCAGAAACACCTAGATTGCAGATAAGCGCCTTTTCCCATTGACCGCGACGAACAGAGAAGATGCACAAGCTTCTTGCCATTGCGGCCGAACGGAAGGAGATATTTGCTCAAAACTTGCTGTGCTGGTGCAGACAGTGGCACCCGACATGCCTGCGTTGTCGTTTTCACCCGCGCACTCTTTGGGCGGGCGCAGCACGCAGAAACACCTAGATTGCAGATAAGCGCCTTTTCCCATTGACCGCGACGAACAGAGAAGATGCACAAGCTTCTTGCCATTGCGGCAGAACGGAAGGAGATATTTGCTCAAAACTTGCTGTGCTGGTGCAGACAGTGGCACCCGACATGCCTGCGTTGTCGTTTTCACCCGGGCACTCTTTGGGCGGGCGCAGCACGCAGAAACACTTAGATTGCAGATAAGCGCCTTTTCCCATTGACCGCGACGAACAGAGAAGATGCACAAGCTTCTTGCCATTGCGGCCGAACGGAAGGAGATATTTGCTCAAAACTTGCTGTGCTGGTGCAGACAGTGGCACCCGACATGCCTGCGTTGTCGTTTTCACCCGGGCACTCTTTGGGCGGGCGCAGCACGCAGAAACACCTAGATTGCAGATAAGCGCCTTTTCCCATTGACCGCGACGAACAGAGAATATGCACAAGCTTCTTTCCATTGCGGCCGAACGGAAGGAGATATTTGCTCAAAACTTGCTGTGCTGGTCCAGACAGTGGCACATGACATGCCTGAGTTGTCGTTTTCACCCGGGCACTCTTTGGGCGGGCGCAGCACGCAGAAACACCTAGATTGCAGATAAGCGTCTTTTCCCATTGACCGCGACGAACAGAGAAGATGCACAAGCTTCTTGCCATTGCGGCCGAACGGAAGGAGATATTTGCTCAAAACTTGCTGTGCTGGTGCAGACAGTGGCACCCGACATGCCTGCCTTGTCGTTTTCACCCGGGCACTCTTTGGGCGGGCTCAGCCCGCAGAAACACCTAGATTGCAGATAAGCGCCTTTTCCCTTTGACCGCGACGAACAGAGAAGATGCACAAGCTTCTTGCCATTGAGGCCGAACGGAAGGAGATATTTGCTCAAAACTTGCTGTGCTGGTGCAGACAGTGGCACACGACTTGCCTGCGTTGTCGTTTTCACCCGGGCACTCTTTGGGCGGGCGCAGCACGCAGAAACACCTAGATTGCAGATAAGCGCCTTTTCCCATTGACCGCGACGAACAGAGAAGATGCACAAGCTTCTTGCCATTGCGGCCGAAAGGAAGGAGATATTTGCTCAAAACTTGCTGTGCTGGTGCAGACAGTGGCACCCGACATGCATGCAATGTCGTTTTCACCCGGGCACTCTTTGGGCGGGCGCAGCACGCAGAAACACCTAGATTGCAGATAAGCGCCTTTTCCCATTGACCGCGACGAACAGAGAAGATGCACAAGCTTCTTCCCATTGCGGCAGAACGGAAGGAGATATTTGCTCAAAACTTGCTGTGCTGGTGCAGACAGTGGCACCCGACATGCCTGCGTTGTCGTTTTCACCCGGGCACTCTTTGGGCGGGCGCAGCACGCAGAAACACTTAGATTGCAGATAAGCGCCTTTTCCCATTGACCGCGACGAACAGAGAAGATGCACAAGCTTCTTGCCATTGCGGCAGAACGGAAGGAGATATTTGCTCAAAACTTGCTGTGCTGGTGCAGACAGTGGCACCCGACATGCCTGCGTTGTCGTTTTCACCCGGGCACTCTTTGGGCGGGCGCAGCACGCAGAAACACTTAGATTGCAGATAAGCGCCTTTTCCCATTGACCGCGACGAACAGAGAATATGCACAAGCTTCTTGCCATTGCGGCCGAACGGAAGGAGATATTTGCTCAAAACTTGCTGTGCTGGTGCAGACAGTGGCACCCGACATGCCTGCGTTGTCGTTTTCACCCGGGCACTCTTTGGGCGTGCGCAGCACGCAGAAACACCTAGATTGCAGATAAGCGCCTTTTCCCATTGACCGCGACGAACAAAGATGCACAAGCTTCTTGCCATTGCGGCCGAACGGAAGGAGATATTTGCTCAAAACTTGCTGTGCTGGTGCAGACAGTGGCACCCGACATGCCTGCGTTGTCGTTTTCACCCGGGCACTCTTTGGGCGGGCGCAGCACGCAGAAACACCTAGATTGCAGATAAGCGCCTTTTCCCATTGACCGCGACGAACAGAGAAGATGCACAAGCTTCTTGCCATTGCGGCCGAACGGAAGGAAATATTTGCTCAAAACTTGCTGTGCTGGTGCAGACAGTGGCACCCGACATGCCTGCGTTGTCGTTTTCACCCGCGCACTCTTTGGGCGGGCGCAGCACGCAGAAACACCTAGATTGCAGATAAGCGCCTTTTCCCATTGACCGCGACGAACAGAGAAGAAGCACAAGCTTCTTGCCATTGCGGCAGAACGGAAGGAGATATTTGCTCAAAACTTGCTGTGCTGGTGCAGACAGTGGCACCCGACATGCCTGCGTTGTCGTTTTCACCCGGGCACTCTTTGGGCGGGCGCAGCACGCAGAAACACTTAGATTGCAGATAAGCGCCTTTTCCCATTGACCGCGACGAACAGAGAAGATGCACAAGCTTCTTGCCATTGTGGCAGAACGGAAGGAGATATTTGCTCAAAACTTGCTGTGCTGGTGCAGACAGTGGCACCCGACATGCCTGCGTTGTCGTTTTCACCCGGGCACTCTTTGGGCGGGCGCAGCACGCAGAAACACCTAGATTGCAGATAAGCGCCTTTTCCCATTGACCGCGACGAACAGAGAAGATGCACAAGCTTCTTGCCATTGCGGCCGAACGGAAGGAGATATTTGCTCAAAACTTGCTGTGCTGGTGCAGACAGTGGCACCCGACATGCCTGCGTTGTCGTTTTCACCCGCGCACTCTTTGGGCGGGCGCAGCACGCAGAAACACCTAGATTGCAGATAAGCGCCTTTTCCCATTGACCGCGACGAACAGAGAAGATGCACAAGCTTCTTCCCATTGCGGCAGAACGGAAGGAGATATTTGCTCAAAACTTGCTGTGCTGGTGCAGACAGTGGCACCCGACATGTCTGCGTTGTCGTTTTCACCCGGGCACTCTTTGGGCGGGCGCAGCACGCAGAAACACCTAGATTGCAGATAAGCGCCTATTCCCATTGATAGCGACGAACAGAGAAGATGCACAAGCTTCTTGCCATTGCGGCCGAACGGAAGGAGATATTTGCTCAAAACTTGCTGTGCTGGTGCAGACAGTGGAACCCGACATGCCTGCGTTGTCGTTTTCACCCGGGCACTCTTTGGGCGGGCGCAGCACGCAGAAACACCTAGATTGCAGATAAGCGCCTTTTCCCATTGACCGCGACGAACAGAGAAGATGCACAAGCTTCTTTCCATTGCGGCCGAACGGAAGGAGATATTTGCTCAAAACTTGCTGTGCTGGTCCAGACAGTGGCACATGACATGCCTGAGTTGTCGTTTTCACCCGGGCACTCTTTGGGCGGGCGCAGCACGCAGAAACACCTAGATTGCAGATAAGCGTCTTTTCCCATTGACCGCGACGAACAGAGAAGATGCACAAGCTTCTTGCCATTGCGGCCGAACGGAAGGAGATATTTGCTCAAAACTTGCTGTGCTGGTGCAGACAGTGGCACCCGACATGCCTGCCTTGTCGTTTTCACCCGGGCACTCTTTGGGCGGGCTCAGCCCGCAGAAACACCTAGATTGCAGATAAGCGCCTTTTCCCATTGACCGCGACGAACAGAGAAGATGCACAAGCTTCTTGCCATTGCGGCCGAACGGAAGGAGATATTTGCTCAAAACTTGCTGTGCTGGTGCAGACAGTGGCACACGACTTGCCTGCGTTGTCGTTTTCACCCGGGCACTCTTTGGGCGGGCGCAGCACGCAGAAACACCTAGATTGCAGATAAGCGCCTTTTCCCATTGACCGCGACGAACAGAGAAGATGCACAAGCTTCTTGCCATTGCGGCCGAAAGGAAGGAGATATTTGCTCAAAACTTGCTGTGCTGGTGCAGACAGTGGCACCCGACATGCATGCAATGTCGTTTTCACCCGGGCACTCTTTGGGCGGGCGCAGCACGCAGAAACACCTAGATTGCAGATAAGCGCCTTTTCCCATTGACCGCGACGAACAGAGAAGATGCACAAGCTTCTTCCCATTGCGGCAGAACGGAAGGAGATATTTGCTCAAAACTTGCTGTGCTGGTGCAGACAGTGGCACCCGACATGCCTGCGTTGTCGTTTTCACCCGGGCACTCTTTGGGCGGGCGCAGCACGCAGAAACACCTAGATTGCAGATAAGCGCCTATTCCCATTGATAGCGACGAACAGAGAAGATGCACAAGCTTATTTCCATTGCGGCCGAACGGAAGGAGATATTTGCTCAAAACTTGCTGTGCTGGTGCAGACAATGGCACCTGACATGCCTGCTTTGTCGTTTTCACCCGGGCACTCTTTGGGCGGGCGCAGCACGCAGAAACACCTAGATTGCAGATAAGCGCCTTTTCCCATTGACCGCGACGAACAGAGAAGATACACAAGCTTCTTGCCATTGCGGCCGAACGGAAGGAGATATTTGCTCAAAACTTGCTGTGCTGGTGCAGACAGTGGCACCCGACATGCCTGCCTTGTCATTTTCACCCGGGCACTCTTTGGACGGGCGCAGCACGCAGAAACACCTAGATTGCAGATAAGCGCCTTTTCCCCTTGACCGCGACGAACAGAGAAGATGCACAAGCTTCTTGCCATTGCGGCCGAACGGAAGGAGATATTTGCTCAAAACTTGCTGTGCTGGTGCAGACAGTGGCACCCGACATGCCTGCGTTGTCGTTTTCACCCGGGCACTCTTTGGGCGGGCGCAGCACGCAGAAACACTTAGATTGCAGATAAGCGCCTTTTCCCATTGACCGCGACGAACAGAGAAGATGCACAAGCTTCTTGCCATTGTGGCAGAACGGAAGGAGATATTTGCTCAAAACTTGCTGTGCTGGTGCAGACAGTGGCACCCGACATGCCTGCGTTGTCGTTTTCACCCGGGCACTCTTTGGGCGGGCGCAGCACGCAGAAACACTTAGATTGCAGATAAGCGCCTTTTCCCATTGACCGCGACGAACAGAGAAGATGCACAAGCTTCTTGCCATTGCGGCCGAACGGAAGGAGATATTTGCTCAAAACTTGCTGTGCTGGTGCAGACAGTGGCACACGACTTGCATGCGTTGTCGTTTTCACCCGGGCACTCTTTGGGCGGGCGCAGCACGCAGAAACACCTAGATTGCAGATAAGCGCCTTTTCCCATTGACCGCGACGAACAGAGAAGATGCACAAGCTTCTTGCCATTGCGTCCGAACGGAAGGAGATATTTGCTCAAAACTTGCTGTGCTGGTGCAGACAGTGGCACCCGACATGCCTGCGTTTTCGTTTTCACCGGGCACTCTTTGGGCGGGCGTAGCACGCAGAAACACCTAGATTGCAGATAAGCGCCTTTTCCCTTTGACCGCGACGAACAGAGAAGATGCACGAGCTTCTTGCCATTGCGGCCGAACGGAAGGAGATATTTGCTCAAAACTTGCTGTGCTGGTGCAGACAGTGGCACCCGACATGCCTGCGTTGTCGTTTTCACCCGGGCACTCTTTGGGCGGGCGCAGCACGCAGAAACACCTAGATTGCAGATAAGCGCCTTTTCCCATTGACCGCGACGAACAGAGAAGATGCATAAGCTTCTTGCCATTGCGGCCGAACGGAAGGAGATATTTGCTCAAAACTTGCTGTGCTGGTGCAGACAGTGGCACCCGACATGCCTGCGTTGTCGTTTTCACCCGGGCACTCTTTGGGCGGGCGCAGCACGCAGAAACACCTAGATTGCAGATAAGCGCCTTTTCCCATTGACCGCGACGAACAGAGAAGATGCACAAGCTTCTTGCCATTGCGGCCGAACGGAAGGAAATATTTGCTCAAAACTTGCTGTGCTGGTGCAGACAGTGGCACCCGACATGCCTGCGTTGTCGTTTTCACCCGCGCACTCTTTGGGCGGGCGCAGCACGCAGAAACACCTAGATTGCAGATAAGCGCCTTTTCCCATTGACCGCGACGAACAGAGAAGATGCACAAGCTTCTTGCCATTGCGGCAGAACGGAAGGAGATATTTGCTCAAAACTTGCTGTGCTGGTGCAGACAGTGGCACCCGACATGCCTGCGTTGTCGTTTTCACCCGGGCACTCTTTGGGCGGGCGCAGCACGCAGAAACACTTAGATTGCAGATAAGCGCCTTTTCCCATTGACCGCGACGAACAGAGAAGATGCACAAGCTTCTTGCCATTGCGGCAGAACGGAAGGAGATATTTGCTCAAAACTTGCTGTGCTGGTGCAGACAGTGGCACCCGACATGCCTGCGTTGTCGTTTTCACCCGGGCACTCTTTGGGCGGGCGCAGCACGCAGAAACACCTAGATTGCAGATAAGCGCCTTTTCCCATTGACCGCGACGAACAGAGAAGATGCACAAGCTTCTTGCCATTGCGGCCGAACGGAAGGAGATATTTGCTCAAAACTTGCTGTGCTGGTGCAGACAGTGGCACCCGACATGCCTGCGTTGTCGTTTTCACCCGGGCACTCTTTGGGCGGGCGCAGCACGCAGAAACACCTAGATTGCAGATAAGCGCCTTTTCCCATTGACCGCGACGAACAGAGAAGATGCACAAGCTTCTTGCCATTGCGGCCGAACGGAAGGAGATATTTGCTCAAAACTTGCTGTGCTGGTGCAGACAGTGGCACCCGACATGCCTGCGTTGTCGTTTTCACCCGGGCACTCTTTGGGCGGGCGCAGCACGCAGAAACACCTAGATTGCAGATAAGCGCCTTTTCCCATTGACCGCGACGAACAGAGAAGATGCACAAGCTTCTTGCCATTGCGGCCGAACGGAAGGAGATATTTGCTCAAAACTTGCTGTGCTGGTGCAGACAGTGGCACCCGACATGCCTGCGTTGTCGTTTTCACCCGGGCACTCTTTGGGCGGGCGCAGCACGCAGAAACACCTAGATTGCAGATAAGCGCCTTTTCCCATTGACCGCGACGAACAGAGAAGATGCACAAGCTTCTTGCCATTGCGGCCGAACGGAAGGAGATATTTGCTCAAAACTTGCTGTGCTGGTGCAGACAGTGGCACCCGACATGCCTGCGTTGTCGTTTTCACCCGGGCACTCTTTGGGCGGGCGCAGCACGCAGAAACACCTAGATTGCAGATAAGCGCCTTTTCCCATTGACCGCGACGAACAGAGAAGATGCACAAGCTTCTTGCCATTGCGGCCGAACGGAAGGAAATATTTGCTCAAAACTTGCTGTGCTGGTGCAGACAGTGGCACCCGACATGCCTGCGTTGTCGTTTTCACCCGCGCACTCTTTGGGCGGGCGCAGCACGCAGAAACACCTAGATTGCAGATAAGCGCCTTTTCCCATTGACCGCGACGAACAGAGAAGAAGCACAAGCTTCTTGCCATTGCGGCAGAACGGAAGGAGATATTTGCTCAAAACTTGCTGTGCTGGTGCAGACAGTGGCACCCGACATGCCTGCGTTGTCGTTTTCACCCGGGCACTCTTTGGGCGGGCGCAGCACGCAGAAACACCTAGATTGCAGATAAGCGCCTTTTCCCATTGACCGCGACGAACAGAGAAGATGCACAAGCTTCTTGCCATTGCGGCAGAACGGAAGGAGATATTTGCTCAAAACTTGCTGTGCTGGTGCAGACAGTGGCACCCGACATGCCTGCGTTGTCGTTTTCACCCGGGCACTCTTTGGGCGGGCGCAGCACGCAGAAACACTTAGATTGCAGATAAGCGCCTTTTCCCATTGACCGCGACGAACAGAGAAGATGCACAAGCTTCTTGCCATTGCGGCAGAACGGAAGGAGATATTTGCTCAAAACTTGCTGTGCTGGTGCAGACAGTGGCACCCGACATGCCTGCGTTGTCGTTTTCACCCGGGCACTCTTTGGGCGGGCGCAGCACGCAGAAACACTTAGATTGCAGATAAGCGCATTTTCCCATTGACCGCGACGAACAGAGAAGATGCACAAGCTTCTTGCCATTGTGGCAGAACGGAAGGAGATATTTGCTCAAAACTTGCTGTGCTGGTGCAGACAGTGGCACCCGACATGCCTGCGTTGTCGTTTTCACCCGGGCACTCTTTGGGCGGGCGCAGCACGCAGAAACACCTAGATTGCAGATAAGCGCCTTTTCCCATTGACCGCGACGAACAGAGAAGATGCACAAGCTTCTTGCCATTGCGGCCGAACGGAAGGAGATATTTGCTCAAAACTTGCTGTGCTGGTGCAGACAGTGGCACCCGACATGCCTGCGTTGTCGTTTTCACCCGGGCACTCTTTGGGCGGGCGCAGCACGCAGAAACACCTAGATTGCAGATAAGCGCCTTTTCCCATTGACCGCGACGAACAGAGAAGATGCACAAGCTTCTTGCCATTGCGGCCGAACGGAAGGAGATATTTGCTCAAAACTTGCTGTGCTGGTGCAGACAGTGGCACCCGACATGCCTGCGTTGTCGTTTTCACCCGGGCACTCTTTGGGCGGGCGCAGCACGCAGAAACACCTAGATTGCAGATAAGCGCCTATTCCCATTGATAGCGACGAACAGAGAAGATGCACAAGCTTCTTGCCATTGCGGCCGAACGGAAGGAGATATTTGCTCAAAACTTGCTGTGCTGGTGCAGACAGTGGAACCCGACATGCCTGCGTTGTCGTTTTCACCCGGGCACTCTTTGGGCGGGCGCAGCACGCAGAAACACCTAGATTGCAGATAAGCGCCTTTTCCCATTGACCGCGACGAACAGAGAAGATGCACAAGCTTCTTTCCATTGCGGCCGAACGGAAGGAGATATTTGCTCAAAACTTGCTGTGCTGGTCCAGACAGTGGCACATGACATGCCTGAGTTGTCGTTTTCACCCGGGCACTCTTTGGGCGGGCGCAGCACGCAGAAACACCTAGATTGCAGATAAGCGTCTTTTCCCATTGACCGCGACGAACAGAGAAGATGCACAAGCTTCTTGCCATTGCGGCAGAACGGAAGGAGATATTTGCTCAAAACTTGCTGTGCTGGTGCAGACAGTGGCACCCGACATGCCTGCGTTGTCGTTTTCACCCGGGCACTCTTTGGGCGGGCGCAGCACGCAGAAACACTTAGATTGCAGATAAGCGCCTTTTCCCATTGACCGCGACGAACAGAGAAGATGCACAAGCTTCTTGCCATTGCGGCCGAACGGAAGGAGATATTTGCTCAAAACTTTCTGTCCTGGTGCAGACAGTGGCACCCGACATGCCTGCGTTGTCGTTTTCACCCGGGCACTCTTTTGGCGGGCGCAGCACGCAGAAACACCTAGATTGCAGATAAGCGTCTTTTCCCATTGACCGCGACGAACAGAGAAGATGCACAAGCTTCTTGCCATTGCGGCCGAACGGAAGGAGATATTTGCTCAAAACTTGCTGTGCTGGTGCAGACAGTGGCACCCGACATGCCTGCGTTGTCGTTTTCACCCGGGCACTCTTTGGGCGGGCGCAGCACGCAGAAACACCTAGATTGCAGATAAGCGCCTTTTCCCATTGACCGCGACGAACAGAGAAGATGCACAAGCTTCTTGCCATTGCGGCCGAACGGAAGGAAATATTTGCTCAAAACTTGCTGTGCTGGTGCAGACAGTGGCACCCGACATGCCTGCGTTGTCGTTTTCACCCGCGCACTCTTTGGGCGGGCGCAGCACGCAGAAACACCTAGATTGCAGATAAGCGCCTTTTCCCATTGACCGCGACGAACAGAGAAGAAGCACAAGCTTCTTGCCATTGCGGCAGAACGGAAGGAGATATTTGCTCAAAACTTGCTGTGCTGGTGCAGACAGTGGCACCCGACATGCCTGCGTTGTCGTTTTCACCCGGGCACTCTTTGGGCGGGCGCAGCACGCAGAAACACCTAGATTGCAGATAAGCGCCTTTTCCCATTGACCGCGACGAACAGAGAAGATGCACAAGCTTCTTGCCATTGCGGCCGAACGGAAGGAGATATTTGCTCAAAACTTGCTGTGCTGGTGCAGACAGTGGCACCCGACATGCCTGCGTTGTCGTTTTCACCCGCGCACTCTTTGGGCGGGCGCAGCACGCAGAAACACCTAGATTGCAGATAAGCGCCTTTTCCCATTGACCGCGACGAACAGAGAAGATGCACAAGCTTCTTCCCATTGCGGCAGAACGGAAGGAGATATTTGCTCAAAACTTGCTGTGCTGGTGCAGACAGTGGCACCCGACATGCCTGCGTTGTCGTTTTCAACCGCGCACTCTTTGGGCGGGCGCAGCACGCAGAAACACCTAGATTGCAGATAAGCGCCTTTTCCCATTGACCGCGACGAACAGAGAAGATGCACAAGCTTCTTGCCATTGCGGCCGAACGGAAGGAGATATTTGCTCAAAACTTGCTGTGCTGGTGCAGACAGTGGCACCCGACATGCCTGCGTTGTCGTTTTCACCCGGGCACTCTTTGGGCGGGCGCAGCACGCAGAAACACCTAGATTGCAGATAAGCGCCTTTTCTCATTGACCGCGACGAACAGAGAAGATGCACAAGCTTCTTGCCATTGCGGCCGAACGGAAGGATATATTTGCTCAAAACTTGCTGTGCTGGTGCAGACAGTGGCACCCGACATGCCTGCGTTGTCGTTTTCACCCGGGCACTCTTTGGGCGGGCGCAGCACGCAGAAACACCTAGATTGCAGATAAGCGCCTTTTCCCATTGACCGCGACGAACAGAGAAGATGAACAAGCTTCTTGCCATTGCGGCCGAACGGAAGGAGATATTTGCTCAAAACTTGCTGTGCTGGTGCAGACAGTGGCACCCGACATGCGTGCCTTGTCGTTTTCACCCGGGCACTCTTTGGGCGGGCTCAGCCCGCAGAAACACCTAAATTGCAGATAAGCGCCTTTTCCCATTGACCGCGACGAACAGAGAAGATGCACAAGCTTCTTGCCATTGCGGCCGAACGGAAGGAGATATTTGCTCAAAACTTGCTGTGCTGGTGCAGACAGTGGCACCCGACATGCCTGCGTTGTCGTTTTCACCCGGGCACTCTTTGGGCGGGCGCAGCACGCAGAAACACCTAGATTGCAGATAAGCGCCTTTTCCCATTGACCGCGACGAACAGAGAAGATGCACAAGCTTCTTGCCATTGCGGCCGAACGGAAGGAGATATTTGCTCAAAACTTGCTGTGCTGGTGCAGACAGTGGCACCCGACATGCCTGCGTTGTCGTTTTCACCCGCGCACTCTTTGGGCGGGCGCAGCACGCAGAAACACCTAGATTGCAGATAAGCGCCTTTTCCCATTGACCGCGACGAACAGAGAAGATGCACAAGCTTCTTGCCATTGCGGCAGAACGGAAGGAGATATTTGCTCAAAACTTGCTGTGCTGGTGCAGACAGTGGCACCCGACATGCCTGCGTTGTCGTTTTCACCCGGGCACTCTTTGGGCGGGCGCAGCACGCAGAAACACTTAGATTGCAGATAAGCGCCTTTTCCCATTGACCGCGACGAACAGAGAAGATGCACAAGCTTCTTGCCATTGCGGCCGAACGGAAGGAGATATTTGCTCAAAACTTGCTGTGCTGGTGCAGACAGTGGCACCCGACATGCCTGCGTTGTCGTTTTCACCCGGGCACTCTTTGGGCGGGCGCAGCACGCAGAAACACCTAGATTGCAGATAAGCGCCTTTTCCCATTGACCGCGACGAACAGAGAATATGCACAAGCTTCTTTCCATTGCGGCCGAACGGAAGGAGATATTTGCTCAAAACTTGCTGTGCTGGTCCAGACAGTGGCACATGACATGCCTGAGTTGTCGTTTTCACCCGGGCACTCTTTGGGCGGGCGCAGCACGCAGAAACACCTAGATTGCAGATAAGCGTCTTTTCCCATTGACCGCGACGAACAGAGAAGATGCACAAGCTTCTTGCCATTGCGGCCGAACGGAAGGAGATATTTGCTCAAAACTTGCTGTGCTGGTGCAGACAGTGGCACCCGACATGCCTGCCTTGTCGTTTTCACCCGGGCACTCTTTGGGCGGGCTCAGCCCGCAGAAACACCTAGATTGCAGATAAGCGCCTTTTCCCTTTGACCGCGACGAACAGAGAAGATGCACAAGCTTCTTGCCATTGAGGCCGAACGGAAGGAGATATTTGCTCAAAACTTGCTGTGCTGGTGCAGACAGTGGCACACGACTTGCCTGCGTTGTCGTTTTCACCCGGGCACTCTTTGGGCGGGCGCAGCACGCAGAAACACCTAGATTGCAGATAAGCGCCTTTTCCCATTGACCGCGACGAACAGAGAAGATGCACAAGCTTCTTGCCATTGCGGCCGAAAGGAAGGAGATATTTGCTCAAAACTTGCTGTGCTGGTGCAGACAGTGGCACCCGACATGCATGCAATGTCGTTTTCACCCGGGCACTCTTTGGGTGGGCGCAGCACGCAGAAACACCTAGATTGCAGATAAGCGCCTTTTCCCATTGACCGCGACGAACAGAGAAGATGCACAAGCTTCTTCCCATTGCGGCAGAACGGAAGGAGATATTTGCTCAAAACTTGCTGTGCTGGTGCAGACAGTGGCACCCGACATGCCTGCGTTGTCGTTTTCACCCGGGCACTCTTTGGGCGGGCGCAGCACGCAGAAACACTTAGATTGCAGATAAGCGCCTTTTCCCATTGACCGCGACGAACAGAGAAGATGCACAAGCTTCTTGCCATTGCGGCAGAACGGAAGGAGATATTTGCTCAAAACTTGCTGTGCTGGTGCAGACAGTGGCACCCGACATGCCTGCGTTGTCGTTTTCACCCGGGCACTCTTTGGGCGGGCGCAGCACGCAGAAACACTTAGATTGCAGATAAGCGCCTTTTCCCATTGACCGCGACGAACAGAGAAGATGCACAAGCTTCTTGCCATTGTGGCAGAACGGAAGGAGATATTTGCTCAAAACTTGCTGTGCTGGTGCAGACAGTGGCACCCGACATGCCTGCGTTGTCGTTTTCACCCGGGCACTCTTTGGGCGGGCGCAGCACGCAGAAACACCTAGATTGCAGATAAGCGCCTTTTCCCATTGACCGCGACGAACAGAGAATATGCACAAGCTTCTTGCCATTGCGGCCGAACGGAAGGAGATATTTGCTCAAAACTTGCTGTGCTGGTGCAGACAGTGGCACCCGACATGCCTGCGTTGTCGTTTTCACCCGGGCACTCTTTGGGCGTGCGCAGCACGCAGAAACACCTAGATTGCAGATAAGCGCCTTTTCCCATTGACCGCGACGAACAGAGAAGATGCACAAGCTTCTTGCCATTGCGGCCGAACGGAAGGAGATATTTGCTCAAAACTTGCTGTGCTGGTGCAGACAGTGGCACCCGACATGCCTGCGTTGTCGTTTTCACCCGGGCACTCTTTGGGCGGGCGCAGCACGCAGAAACACCTAGATTGCAGATAAGCGCCTTTTCCCATTGACCGCGACGAACAGAGAAGATGCACAAGCTTCTTGCCATTGCGGCCGAACGGAAGGAAATATTTGCTCAAAACTTGCTGTGCTGGTGCAGACAGTGGCACCCGACATGCCTGCGTTGTCGTTTTCACCCGCGCACTCTTTGGGCGGGCGCAGCACGCAGAAACACCTAGATTGCAGATAAGCGCCTTTTCCCATTGACCGCGACGAACAGAGAAGAAGCACAAGCTTCTTGCCATTGCGGCAGAACGGAAGGAGATATTTGCTCAAAACTTGCTGTGCTGGTGCAGACAGTGGCACCCGACATGCCTGCGTTGTCGTTTTCACCCGGGCACTCTTTGGGCGGGCGCAGCACGCAGAAACACTTAGATTGCAGATAAGCGCCTTTTCCCATTGACCGCGACGAACAGAGAAGATGCACAAGCTTCTTGCCATTGTGGCAGAACGGAAGGAGATATTTGCTCAAAACTTGCTGTGCTGGTGCAGACAGTGGCACCCGACATGCCTGCGTTGTCGTTTTCACCCGGGCACTCTTTGGGCGGGCGCAGCACGCAGAAACACCTAGATTGCAGATAAGCGCCTTTTCCCATTGACCGCGACGAACAGAGAAGATGCACAAGCTTCTTGCCATTGCGGCCGAACGGAAGGAGATATTTGCTCAAAACTTGCTGTGCTGGTGCAGACAGTGGCACCCGACATGCCTGCGTTGTCGTTTTCACCCGCGCACTCTTTGGGCGGGCGCAGCACGCAGAAACACCTAGATTGCAGATAAGCGCCTTTTCCCATTGACCGCGACGAACAGAGAAGATGCACAAGCTTCTTCCCATTGCGGCAGAACGGAAGGAGATATTTGCTCAAAACTTGCTGTGCTGGTGCAGACAGTGGCACCCGACATGTCTGCGTTGTCGTTTTCACCCGGGCACTCTTTGGGCGGGCGCAGCACGCAGAAACACCTAGATTGCAGATAAGCGCCTATTCCCATTGATAGCGACGAACAGAGAAGATGCACAAGCTTCTTGCCATTGCGGCCGAACGGAAGGAGATATTTGCTCAAAACTTGCTGTGCTGGTGCAGACAGTGGAACCCGACATGCCTGCGTTGTCGTTTTCACCCGGGCACTCTTTGGGCGGGCGCAGCACGCAGAAACACCTAGATTGCAGATAAGCGCCTTTTCCCATTGACCGCGACGAACAGAGAAGATGCACAAGCTTCTTTCCATTGCGGCCGAACGGAAGGAGATATTTGCTCAAAACTTGCTGTGCTGGTCCAGACAGTGGCACATGACATGCCTGAGTTGTCGTTTTCACCCGGGCACTCTTTGGGCGGGCGCAGCACGCAGAAACACCTAGATTGCAGATAAGCGTCTTTTCCCATTGACCGCGACGAACAGAGAAGATGCACAAGCTTCTTGCCATTGCGGCCGAACGGAAGGAGATATTTGCTCAAAACTTGCTGTGCTGGTGCAGACAGTGGCACCCGACATGCCTGCCTTGTCGTTTTCACCCGGGCACTCTTTGGGCGGGCTCAGCCCGCAGAAACACCTAGATTGCAGATAAGCGCCTTTTCCCATTGACCGCGACGAACAGAGAAGATGCACAAGCTTCTTGCCATTGCGGCCGAACGGAAGGAGATATTTGCTCAAAACTTGCTGTGCTGGTGCAGACAGTGGCACACGACTTGCCTGCGTTGTCGTTTTCACCCGGGCACTCTTTGGGCGGGCGCAGCACGCAGAAACACCTAGATTGCAGATAAGCGCCTTTTCCCATTGACCGCGACGAACAGAGAAGATGCACAAGCTTCTTGCCATTGCGGCCGAAAGGAAGGAGATATTTGCTCAAAACTTGCTGTGCTGGTGCAGACAGTGGCACCCGACATGCATGCAATGTCGTTTTCACCCGGGCACTCTTTGGGCGGGCGCAGCACGCAGAAACACCTAGATTGCAGATAAGCGCCTTTTCCCATTGACCGCGACGAACAGAGAAGATGCACAAGCTTCTTCCCATTGCGGCAGAACGGAAGGAGATATTTGCTCAAAACTTGCTGTGCTGGTGCAGACAGTGGCACCCGACATGCCTGCGTTGTCGTTTTCACCCGGGCACTCTTTGGGCGGGCGCAGCACGCAGAAACACTTAGATTGCAGATAAGCGCCTTTTCCCATTGACCGCGACGAACAGAGAAGATGCACAAGCTTCTTGCCATTGCGGCCGAACGGAAGGAGATATTTGCTCAAAACTTGCTGTGCTGGTGCAGACAGTGGCACACGACTTGCATGCGTTGTCGTTTTCACCCGGGCACTCTTTGGGCGGGCGCAGCACGCAGAAACACCTAGATTGCAGATAAGCGCCTTTTCCCATTGACCGCGACGAACAGAGAAGATGCACAAGCTTCTTGCCATTGCGTCCGAACGGAAGGAGATATTTGCTCAAAACTTGCTGTGCTGGTGCAGACAGTGGCACCCGACATGCCTGCGTTTTCGTTTTCACCGGGCACTCTTTGGGCGGGCGTAGCACGCAGAAACACCTAGATTGCAGATAAGCGCCTTTTCCCTTTGACCGCGACGAACAGAGAAGATGCACGAGCTTCTTGCCATTGCGGCCGAACGGAAGGAGATATTTGCTCAAAACTTGCTGTGCTGGTGCAGACAGTGGCACCCGACATGCCTGCGTTGTCGTTTTCACCCGGGCACTCTTTGGGCGGGCGCAGCACGCAGAAACACCTAGATTGCAGATAAGCGCCTTTTCCCATTGACCGCGACGAACAGAGAAGATGCATAAGCTTCTTGCCATTGCGGCCGAACGGAAGGAGATATTTGCTCAAAACTTGCTGTGCTGGTGCAGACAGTGGCACCCGACATGCCTGCGTTGTCGTTTTCACCCGGGCACTCTTTGGGCGGGCGCAGCACGCAGAAACACCTAGATTGCAGATAAGCGCCTTTTCCCATTGACCGCGACGAACAGAGAAGATGCACAAGCTTCTTGCCATTGCGGCCGAACGGAAGGAAATATTTGCTCAAAACTTGCTGTGCTGGTGCAGACAGTGGCACCCGACATGCCTGCGTTGTCGTTTTCACCCGCGCACTCTTTGGGCGGGCGCAGCACGCAGAAACACCTAGATTGCAGATAAGCGCCTTTTCCCATTGACCGCGACGAACAGAGAAGATGCACAAGCTTCTTGCCATTGCGGCAGAACGGAAGGAGATATTTGCTCAAAACTTGCTGTGCTGGTGCAGACAGTGGCACCCGACATGCCTGCGTTGTCGTTTTCACCCGGGCACTCTTTGGGCGGGCGCAGCACGCAGAAACACTTAGATTGCAGATAAGCGCCTTTTCCCATTGACCGCGACGAACAGAGAAGATGCACAAGCTTCTTGCCATTGCGGCAGAACGGAAGGAGATATTTGCTCAAAACTTGCTGTGCTGGTGCAGACAGTGGCACCCGACATGCCTGCGTTGTCGTTTTCACCCGGGCACTCTTTGGGCGGGCGCAGCACGCAGAAACACCTAGATTGCAGATAAGCGCCTTTTCCCATTGACCGCGACGAACAGAGAAGATGCACAAGCTTCTTGCCATTGCGGCCGAACGGAAGGAGATATTTGCTCAAAACTTGCTGTGCTGGTGCAGACAGTGGCACCCGACATGCCTGCGTTGTCGTTTTCACCCGGGCACTCTTTGGGCGGGCGCAGCACGCAGAAACACCTAGATTGCAGATAAGCGCCTTTTCCCATTGACCGCGACGAACAGAGAAGATGCACAAGCTTCTTGCCATTGCGGCCGAACGGAAGGAGATATTTGCTCAAAACTTGCTGTGCTGGTGCAGACAGTGGCACCCGACATGCCTGCGTTGTCGTTTTCACCCGGGCACTCTTTGGGCGGGCGCAGCACGCAGAAACACCTAGATTGCAGATAAGCGCCTTTTCCCATTGACCGCGACGAACAGAGAAGATGCACAAGCTTCTTGCCATTGCGGCCGAACGGAAGGAGATATTTGCTCAAAACTTGCTGTGCTGGTGCAGACAGTGGCACCCGACATGCCTGCGTTGTCGTTTTCACCCGGGCACTCTTTGGGCGGGCGCAGCACGCAGAAACACCTAGATTGCAGATAAGCGCTTTTCCCATTGACCGCGACGAACAGAGAAGATGCACAAGCTTCTTGCCATTGCGGCCGAACGGAAGGAGATATTTGCTCAAAACTTGCTGTGCTGGTGCAGACAGTGGCACCCGACATGCCTGCGTTGTCGTTTTCACCCGGGCACTCTTTGGGCGGGCGCAGCACGCAGAAACACCTAGATTGCAGATAAGCGCCTTTTCCCATTGACCGCGACGAACAGAGAAGATGCACAAGCTTCTTGCCATTGCGGCCGAACGGAAGGAAATATTTGCTCAAAACTTGCTGTGCTGGTGCAGACAGTGGCACCCGACATGCCTGCGTTGTCGTTTTCCACCCGCGCACTCTTTGGGCGGGCGCAGCACGCAGAAACACCTAGATTGCAGATAAGCGCCTTTTCCCATTGACCGCGACGAACAGAGAAGAAGCACAAGCTTCTTGCCATTGCGGCAGAACGGAAGGAGATATTTGCTCAAAACTTGCTGTGCTGGTGCAGACAGTGGCACCCGACATGCCTGCGTTGTCGTTTTCACCCGGGCACTCTTTGGGCGGGCGCAGCACGCAGAAACACCTAGATTGCAGATAAGCGCCTTTTCCCATTGACCGCGACGAACAGAGAAGATGCACAAGCTTCTTGCCATTGCGGCAGAACGGAAGGAGATATTTGCTCAAAACTTGCTGTGCTGGTGCAGACAGTGGCACCCGACATGCCTGCGTTGTCGTTTTCACCCGGGCACTCTTTGGGCGGGCGCAGCACGCAGAAACACTTAGATTGCAGATAAGCGCCTTTTCCCATTGACCGCGACGAACAGAGAAGATGCACAAGCTTCTTGCCATTGCGGCAGAACGGAAGGAGATATTTGCTCAAAACTTGCTGTGCTGGTGCAGACAGTGGCACCCGACATGCCTGCGTTGTCGTTTTCACCCGGGCACTCTTTGGGCGGGCGCAGCACGCAGAAACACTTAGATTGCAGATAAGCGCATTTTCCCATTGACCGCGACGAACAGAGAAGATGCACAAGCTTCTTGCCATTGTGGCAGAACGGAAGGAGATATTTGCTCAAAACTTGCTGTGCTGGTGCAGACAGTGGCACCCGACATGCCTGCGTTGTCGTTTTCACCCGGGCACTCTTTGGGCGGGCGCAGCACGCAGAAACACCTAGATTGCAGATAAGCGCCTTTTCCCATTGACCGCGACGAACAGAGAAGATGCACAAGCTTCTTGCCATTGCGGCCGAACGGAAGGAGATATTTGCTCAAAACTTGCTGTGCTGGTGCAGACAGTGGCACCCGACATGCCTGCGTTGTCGTTTTCACCCGGGCACTCTTTGGGCGGGCGCAGCACGCAGAAACACCTAGATTGCAGATAAGCGCCTTTTCCCATTGACCGCGACGAACAGAGAAGATGCACAAGCTTCTTGCCATTGCGGCCGAACGGAAGGAGATATTTGCTCAAAACTTGCTGTGCTGGTGCAGACAGTGGCACCCGACATGCCTGCGTTGTCGTTTTCACCCGGGCACTCTTTGGGCGGGCGCAGCACGCAGAAACACCTAGATTGCAGATAAGCGCCTATTCCCATTGATAGCGACGAACAGAGAAGATGCACAAGCTTCTTGCCATTGCGGCCGAACGGAAGGAGATATTTGCTCAAAACTTGCTGTGCTGGTGCAGACAGTGGAACCCGACATGCCTGCGTTGTCGTTTTCACCCGGGCACTCTTTGGGCGGGCGCAGCACGCAGAAACACCTAGATTGCAGATAAGCGCCTTTTCCCATTGACCGCGACGAACAGAGAAGATGCACAAGCTTCTTTCCATTGCGGCCGAACGGAAGGAGATATTTGCTCAAAACTTGCTGTGCTGGTCCAGACAGTGGCACATGACATGCCTGAGTTGTCGTTTTCACCCGGGCACTCTTTGGGCGGGCGCAGCACGCAGAAACACCTAGATTGCAGATAAGCGTCTTTTCCCATTGACCGCGACGAACAGAGAAGATGCACAAGCTTCTTGCCATTGCGGCAGAACGGAAGGAGATATTTGCTCAAAACTTGCTGTGCTGGTGCAGACAGTGGCACCCGACATGCCTGCGTTGTCGTTTTCACCCGGGCACTCTTTGGGCGGGCGCAGCACGCAGAAACACTTAGATTGCAGATAAGCGCCTTTTCCCATTGACCGCGACGAACAGAGAAGATGCACAAGCTTCTTGCCATTGCGGCCGAACGGAAGGAGATATTTGCTCAAAACTTTCTGTCCTGGTGCAGACAGTGGCACCCGACATGCCTGCGTTGTCGTTTTCACCCGGGCACTCTTTTGGCGGGCGCAGCACGCAGAAACACCTAGATTGCAGATAAGCGTCTTTTCCCATTGACCGCGACGAACAGAGAAGATGCACAAGCTTCTTGCCATTGCGGCCGAACGGAAGGAGATATTTGCTCAAAACTTGCTGTGCTGGTGCAGACAGTGGCACCCGACATGCCTGCGTTGTCGTTTTCACCCGGGCACTCTTTGGGCGGGCGCAGCACGCAGAAACACCTAGATTGCAGATAAGCGCCTTTTCCCATTGACCGCGACGAACAGAGAAGATGCACAAGCTTCTTGCCATTGCGGCCGAACGGAAGGAAATATTTGCTCAAAACTTGCTGTGCTGGTGCAGACAGTGGCACCCGACATGCCTGCGTTGTCGTTTTCACCCGCGCACTCTTTGGGCGGGCGCAGCACGCAGAAACACCTAGATTGCAGATAAGCGCCTTTTCCCATTGACCGCGACGAACAGAGAAGAAGCACAAGCTTCTTGCCATTGCGGCAGAACGGAAGGAGATATTTGCTCAAAACTTGCTGTGCTGGTGCAGACAGTGGCACCCGACATGCCTGCGTTGTCGTTTTCACCCGGGCACTCTTTGGGCGGGCGCAGCACGCAGAAACACCTAGATTGCAGATAAGCGCCTTTTCCCATTGACCGCGACGAACAGAGAAGATGCACAAGCTTCTTGCCATTGCGGCCGAACGGAAGGAGATATTTGCTCAAAACTTGCTGTGCTGGTGCAGACAGTGGCACCCGACATGCCTGCGTTGTCGTTTTCACCCGCGCACTCTTTGGGCGGGCGCAGCACGCAGAAACACCTAGATTGCAGATAAGCGCCTTTTCCCATTGACCGCGACGAACAGAGAAGATGCACAAGCTTCTTCCCATTGCGGCAGAACGGAAGGAGATATTTGCTCAAAACTTGCTGTGCTGGTGCAGACAGTGGCACCCGACATGCCTGCGTTGTCGTTTTCAACCGCGCACTCTTTGGGCGGGCGCAGCACGCAGAAACACCTAGATTGCAGATAAGCGCCTTTTCCCATTGACCGCGACGAACAGAGAAGATGCACAAGCTTCTTGCCATTGCGGCCGAACGGAAGGAGATATTTGCTCAAAACTTGCTGTGCTGGTGCAGACAGTGGCACCCGACATGCCTGCGTTGTCGTTTTCACCCGGGCACTCTTTGGGCGGGCGCAGCACGCAGAAACACCTAGATTGCAGATAAGCGCCTTTTCTCATTGACCGCGACGAACAGAGAAGATGCACAAGCTTCTTGCCATTGCGGCCGAACGGAAGGATATATTTGCTCAAAACTTGCTGTGCTGGTGCAGACAGTGGCACCCGACATGCCTGCGTTGTCGTTTTCACCCGGGCACTCTTTGGGCGGGCTCAGCCCGCAGAAACACCTAAATTGCAGATAAGCGCCTTTTCCCATTGACCGCGACGAACAGAGAAGATGCACAAGCTTCTTGCCATTGCGGCCGAACGGAAGGAGATATTTGCTCAAAACTTGCTGTGCTGGTGCAGACAGTGGCACCCGACATGCCTGCGTTGTCGTTTTCACCCGGGCACTCTTTGGGCGGGCGCAGCACGCAGAAACACCTAGATTGCAGATAAGCGCCTTTTCCCATTGACCGCGACGAACAGAGAAGATGCACAAGCTTCTTGCCATTGCGGCCGAACGGAAGGAGATATTTGCTCAAAACTTGCTGTGCTGGTGCAGACAGTGGCACCCGACATGCCTGCGTTGTCGTTTTCACCCGCGCACTCTTTGGGCGGGCGCAGCACGCAGAAACACCTAGATTGCAGATAAGCGCCTTTTCCCATTGACCGCGACGAACAGAGAAGATGCACAAGCTTCTTGCCATTGCGGCAGAACGGAAGGAGATATTTGCTCAAAACTTGCTGTGCTGGTGCAGACAGTGGCACCCGACATGCCTGCGTTGTCGTTTTCACCCGGGCACTCTTTGGGCGGGCGCAGCACGCAGAAACACTTAGATTGCAGATAAGCGCCTTTTCCCATTGACCGCGACGAACAGAGAAGATGCACAAGCTTCTTGCCATTGCGGCCGAACGGAAGGAAATATTTGCTCAAAACTTGCTGTGCTGGTGCAGACAGTGGCACCCGACATGCCTGCGTTGTCGTTTTCACCCGGGCACTCTTTGGGCGGGCGCAGCACGCAGAAACACCTAGATTGCAGATAAGCGCCTTTTCCCATTGACCGCGACGAACAGAGAATATGCACAAGCTTCTTTCCATTGCGGCCGAACGGAAGGAGATATTTGCTCAAAACTTGCTGTG
Organism: Hyla sarda; assembly: GCF_029499605.1. NCBI lineage: Eukaryota > Metazoa > Chordata > Amphibia > Anura > Hylidae > Hyla > Hyla sarda. The sequence continues at coordinate 147,495 of NW_026610720.1, forward strand.
CTGGTCCAGACAGTGGCACATGACATGCCTGAGTTGTCGTTTTCACCCGGGCACTCTTTGGGCGGGCGCAGCACGCAGAAACACCTAGATTGCAGATAAGCGTCTTTTCCCATTGACCGCGACGAACAGAGAAGATGCACAAGCTTCTTGCCATTGCGGCCGAACGGAAGGAGATATTTGCTCAAAACTTGCTGTGCTGGTGCAGACAGTGGCACCCGACATGCCTGCCTTGTCGTTTTCACCCGGGCACTCTTTGGGCGGGCTCAGCCCGCAGAAACACCTAGATTGCAGATAAGCGCCTTTTCCCTTTGACCGCGACGAACAGAGAAGATGCACAAGCTTCTTGCCATTGAGGCCGAACGGAAGGAGATATTTGCTCAAAACTTGCTGTGCTGGTGCAGACAGTGGCACACGACTTGCCTGCGTTGTCGTTTTCACCCGGGCACTCTTTGGGCGGGCGCAGCACGCAGAAACACCTAGATTGCAGATAAGCGCCTTTTCCCATTGACCGCGACGAACAGAGAAGATGCACAAGCTTCTTGCCATTGCGGCCGAAAGGAAGGAGATATTTGCTCAAAACTTGCTGTGCTGGTGCAGACAGTGGCACCCGACATGCATGCAATGTCGTTTTCACCCGGACACTCTTTGGGCGGGCGCAGCACGCAGAAACACCTAGATTGCAGATAAGCGCCTTTTCCCATTGACCGCGACGAACAGAGAAGATGCACAAGCTTCTTCCCATTGCGGCAGAACGGAAGGAGATATTTGCTCAAAACTTGCTGTGCTGGTGCAGACAGTGGCACCCGACATGCCTGCGTTGTCGTTTTCACCCGGGCACTCTTTGGGCGGGCGCAGCACGCAGAAACACTTAGATTGCAGATAAGCGCCTTTTCCCATTGACCGCGACGAACAGAGAAGATGCACAAGCTTCTTGCCATTGCGGCAGAACGGAAGGAGATATTTGCTCAAAACTTGCTGTGCTGGTGCAGACAGTGGCACCCGACATGCCTGCGTTGTCGTTTTCACCCGGGCACTCTTTGGGCGGGCGCAGCACGCAGAAACACTTAGATTGCAGATAAGCGCCTTTTCCCATTGACCGCGACGAACAGAGAAGATGCACAAGCTTCTTGCCATTGTGGCAGAACGGAAGGAGATATTTGCTCAAAACTTGCTGTGCTGGTGCAGACAGTGGCACCCGACATGCCTGCGTTGTCGTTTTCACCCGGGCACTCTTTGGGCGGGCGCAGCACGCAGAAACACCTAGATTGCAGATAAGCGCCTTTTCCCATTGACCGCGACGAACAGAGAATATGCACAAGCTTCTTGCCATTGCGGCCGAACGGAAGGAGATATTTGCTCAAAACTTGCTGTGCTGGTGCAGACAGTGGCACCCGACATGCCTGCGTTGTCGTTTTCACCCGGGCACTCTTTGGGCGTGCGCAGCACGCAGAAACACCTAGATTGCAGATAAGCGCCTTTTCCCATTGACCGCGACGAACAGAGAAGATGCACAAGCTTCTTGCCATTGCGGCCGAACGGAAGGAGATATTTGCTCAAAACTTGCTGTGCTGGTGCAGACAGTGGCACCCGACATGCCTGCGTTGTCGTTTTCACCCGGGCACTCTTTGGGCGGGCGCAGCACGCAGAAACACCTAGATTGCAGATAAGCGCCTTTTCCCATTGACCGCGACGAACAGAGAAGATGCACAAGCTTCTTGCCATTGCGGCCGAACGGAAGGAAATATTTGCTCAAAACTTGCTGTGCTGGTGCAGACAGTGGCACCCGACATGCCTGCGTTGTCGTTTTCACCCGCGCACTCTTTGGGCGGGCGCAGCACGCAGAAACACCTAGATTGCAGATAAGCGCCTTTTCCCATTGACCGCGACGAACAGAGAAGAAGCACAAGCTTCTTGCCATTGCGGCAGAACGGAAGGAGATATTTGCTCAAAACTTGCTGTGCTGGTGCAGACAGTGGCACCCGACATGCCTGCGTTGTCGTTTTCACCCGGGCACTCTTTGGGCGGGCGCAGCACGCAGAAACACTTAGATTGCAGATAAGCGCCTTTTCCCATTGACCGCGACGAACAGAGAAGATGCACAAGCTTCTTGCCATTGTGGCAGAACGGAAGGAGATATTTGCTCAAAACTTGCTGTGCTGGTGCAGACAGTGGCACCCGACATGCCTGCGTTGTCGTTTTCACCCGGGCACTCTTTGGGCGGGCGCAGCACGCAGAAACACCTAGATTGCAGATAAGCGCCTTTTCCCATTGACCGCGACGAACAGAGAAGATGCACAAGCTTCTTGCCATTGCGGCCGAACGGAAGGAGATATTTGCTCAAAACTTGCTGTGCTGGTGCAGACAGTGGCACCCGACATGCCTGCGTTGTCGTTTTCACCCGCGCACTCTTTGGGCGGGCGCAGCACGCAGAAACACCTAGATTGCAGATAAGCGCCTTTTCCCATTGACCGCGACGAACAGAGAAGATGCACAAGCTTCTTCCCATTGCGGCAGAACGGAAGGAGATATTTGCTCAAAACTTGCTGTGCTGGTGCAGACAGTGGCACCCGACATGTCTGCGTTGTCGTTTTCACCCGGGCACTCTTTGGGCGGGCGCAGCACGCAGAAACACCTAGATTGCAGATAAGCGCCTTTTCCCATTGACCGCGACGAACAGAGAAGATGCACAAGCTTCTTTCCATTGCGGCCGAACGGAAGGAGATATTTGCTCAAAACTTGCTGTGCTGGTCCAGACAGTGGCACATGACATGCCTGAGTTGTCGTTTTCACCCGGGCACTCTTTGGGCGGGCGCAGCACGCAGAAACACCTAGATTGCAGATAAGCGTCTTTTCCCATTGACCGCGACGAACAGAGAAGATGCACAAGCTTCTTGCCATTGCGGCCGAACGGAAGGAGATATTTGCTCAAAACTTGCTGTGCTGGTGCAGACAGTGGCACCCGACATGCCTGCCTTGTCGTTTTCACCCGGGCACTCTTTGGGCGGGCTCAGCCCGCAGAAACACCTAGATTGCAGATAAGCGCCTTTTCCCATTGACCGCGACGAACAGAGAAGATGCACAAGCTTCTTGCCATTGCGGCCGAACGGAAGGAGATATTTGCTCAAAACTTGCTGTGCTGGTGCAGACAGTGGCACACGACTTGCCTGCGTTGTCGTTTTCACCCGGGCACTCTTTGGGCGGGCGCAGCACGCAGAAACACCTAGATTGCAGATAAGCGCCTTTTCCCATTGACCGCGACGAACAGAGAAGATGCACAAGCTTCTTGCCATTGCGGCCGAAAGGAAGGAGATATTTGCTCAAAACTTGCTGTGCTGGTGCAGACAGTGGCACCCGACATGCATGCAATGTCGTTTTCACCCGGGCACTCTTTGGGCGGGCGCAGCACGCAGAAACACCTAGATTGCAGATAAGCGCCTTTTCCCATTGACCGCGACGAACAGAGAAGATGCACAAGCTTCTTCCCATTGCGGCAGAACGGAAGGAGATATTTGCTCAAAACTTGCTGTGCTGGTGCAGACAGTGGCACCCGACATGCCTGCGTTGTCGTTTTCACCCGGGCACTCTTTGGGCGGGCGCAGCACGCAGAAACACCTAGATTGCAGATAAGCGCCTATTCCCATTGATAGCGACGAACAGAGAAGATGCACAAGCTTATTTCCATTGCGGCCGAACGGAAGGAGATATTTGCTCAAAACTTGCTGTGCTGGTGCAGACAATGGCACCTGACATGCCTGCTTTGTCGTTTTCACCCGGGCACTCTTTGGGCGGGCGCAGCACGCAGAAACACCTAGATTGCAGATAAGCGCCTTTTCCCATTGACCGCGACGAACAGAGAAGATACACAAGCTTCTTGCCATTGCGGCCGAACGGAAGGAGATATTTGCTCAAAACTTGCTGTGCTGGTGCAGACAGTGGCACCCGACATGCCTGCCTTGTCATTTTCACCCGGGCACTCTTTGGACGGGCGCAGCACGCAGAAACACCTAGATTGCAGATAAGCGCCTTTTCCCCTTGACCGCGACGAACAGAGAAGATGCACAAGCTTCTTGCCATTGCGGCCGAACGGAAGGAGATATTTGCTCAAAACTTGCTGTGCTGGTGCAGACAGTGGCACCCGACATGCCTGCGTTGTCGTTTTCACCCGGGCACTCTTTGGGCGGGCGCAGCACGCAGAAACACTTAGATTGCAGATAAGCGCCTTTTCCCATTGACCGCGACGAACAGAGAAGATGCACAAGCTTCTTGCCATTGTGGCAGAACGGAAGGAGATATTTGCTCAAAACTTGCTGTGCTGGTGCAGACAGTGGCACCCGACATGCCTGCGTTGTCGTTTTCACCCGGGCACTCTTTGGGCGGGCGCAGCACGCAGAAACACTTAGATTGCAGATAAGCGCCTTTTCCCATTGACCGCGACGAACAGAGAAGATGCACAAGCTTCTTGCCATTGCGTCCGAACGGAAGGAGATATTTGCTCAAAACTTGCTGTGCTGGTGCAGACAGTGGCACACGACTTGCATGCGTTGTCGTTTTCACCCGGGCACTCTTTGGGCGGGCGCAGCACGCAGAAACACCTAGATTGCAGATAAGCGCCTTTTCCCATTGACCGCGACGAACAGAGAAGATGCACAAGCTTCTTGCCATTGCGTCCGAACGGAAGGAGATATTTGCTCAAAACTTGCTGTGCTGGTGCAGACAGTGGCACCCGACATGCCTGCGTTTTCGTTTTCACCGGGCACTCTTTGGGCGGGCGTAGCACGCAGAAACACCTAGATTGCAGATAAGCGCCTTTTCCCTTTGACCGCGACGAACAGAGAAGATGCACGAGCTTCTTGCCATTGCGGCCGAACGGAAGGAGATATTTGCTCAAAACTTGCTGTGCTGGTGCAGACAGTGGCACCCGACATGCCTGCGTTGTCGTTTTCACCCGGGCACTCTTTGGGCGGGCGCAGCACGCAGAAACACCTAGATTGCAGATAAGCGCCTTTTCCCATTGACCGCGACGAACAGAGAAGATGCATAAGCTTCTTGCCATTGCGGCCGAACGGAAGGAGATATTTGCTCAAAACTTGCTGTGCTGGTGCAGACAGTGGCACCCGACATGCCTGCGTTGTCGTTTTCACCCGGGCACTCTTTGGGCGGGCGCAGCACGCAGAAACACCTAGATTGCAGATAAGCGCCTTTTCCCATTGACCGCGACGAACAGAGAAGATGCACAAGCTTCTTGCCATTGCGGCCGAACGGAAGGAAATATTTGCTCAAAACTTGCTGTGCTGGTGCAGACAGTGGCACCCGACATGCCTGCGTTGTCGTTTTCACCCGCGCACTCTTTGGGCGGGCGCAGCACGCAGAAACACCTAGATTGCAGATAAGCGCCTTTTCCCATTGACCGCGACGAACAGAGAAGATGCACAAGCTTCTTGCCATTGCGGCAGAACGGAAGGAGATATTTGCTCAAAACTTGCTGTGCTGGTGCAGACAGTGGCACCCGACATGCCTGCGTTGTCGTTTTCACCCGGGCACTCTTTGGGCGGGCGCAGCACGCAGAAACACTTAGATTGCAGATAAGCGCCTTTTCCCATTGACCGCGACGAACAGAGAAGATGCACAAGCTTCTTGCCATTGCGGCAGAACGGAAGGAGATATTTGCTCAAAACTTGCTGTGCTGGTGCAGACAGTGGCACCCGACATGCCTGCGTTGTCGTTTTCACCCGGGCACTCTTTGGGCGGGCGCAGCACGCAGAAACACCTAGATTGCAGATAAGCGCCTTTTCCCATTGACCGCGACGAACAGAGAAGATGCACAAGCTTCTTGCCATTGCGGCCGAACGGAAGGAGATATTTGCTCAAAACTTGCTGTGCTGGTGCAGACAGTGGCACCCGACATGCCTGCGTTGTCGTTTTCACCCGGGCACTCTTTGGGCGGGCGCAGCACGCAGAAACACCTAGATTGCAGATAAGCGCCTTTTCCCATTGACCGCGACGAACAGAGAAGATGCACAAGCTTCTTGCCATTGCGGCCGAACGGAAGGAGATATTTGCTCAAAACTTGCTGTGCTGGTGCAGACAGTGGCACCCGACATGCCTGCGTTGTCGTTTTCACCCGGGCACTCTTTGGGCGGGCTCAGCCCGCAGAAACACCTAGATTGCAGATAAGCGCCTTTTCCCATTGACCGCGACGAACAGAGAAGATGCACAAGCTTCTTGCCATTGCGGCCGAACGGAAGGAGATATTTGCTCAAAACTTGCTGTGCTGGTGCAGACAGTGGCACACGACTTGCCTGCGTTGTCGTTTTCACCCGGGCACTCTTTGGGCGGGCGCAGCACGCAGAAACACCTAGATTGCAGATAAGCGCCTTTTCCCATTGACCGCGACGAACAGAGAAGATGCACAAGCTTCTTGCCATTGCGGCCGAAAGGAAGGAGATATTTGCTCAAAACTTGCTGTGCTGGTGCAGACAGTGGCACCCGACATGCATGCAATGTCGTTTTCACCCGGGCACTCTTTGGGCGGGCGCAGCACGCAGAAACACCTAGATTGCAGATAAGCGCCTTTTCCCATTGACCGCGACGAACAGAGAAGATGCACAAGCTTCTTCCCATTGCGGCAGAACGGAAGGAGATATTTGCTCAAAACTTGCTGTGCTGGTGCAGACAGTGGCACCCGACATGCCTGCGTTGTCGTTTTCACCCGGGCACTCTTTGGGCGGGCGCAGCACGCAGAAACACCTAGATTGCAGATAAGCGCCTATTCCCATTGATAGCGACGAACAGAGAAGATGCACAAGCTTATTTCCATTGCGGCCGAACGGAAGGAGATATTTGCTCAAAACTTGCTGTGCTGGTGCAGACAATGGCACCTGACATGCCTGCTTTGTCGTTTTCACCCGGGCACTCTTTGGGCGGGCGCAGCACGCAGAAACACCTAGATTGCAGATAAGCGCCTTTTCCCATTGACCGCGACGAACAGAGAAGATACACAAGCTTCTTGCCATTGCGGCCGAACGGAAGGAGATATTTGCTCAAAACTTGCTGTGCTGGTGCAGACAGTGGCACCCGACATGCCTGCCTTGTCATTTTCACCCGGGCACTCTTTGGACGGGCGCAGCACGCAGAAACACCTAGATTGCAGATAAGCGCCTTTTCCCCTTGACCGCGACGAACAGAGAAGATGCACAAGCTTCTTGCCATTGCGGCCGAACGGAAGGAGATATTTGCTCAAAACTTGCTGTGCTGGTGCAGACAGTGGCACCCGACATGCCTGCGTTGTCGTTTTCACCCGGGCACTCTTTGGGCGGGCGCAGCACGCAGAAACACTTAGATTGCAGATAAGCGCCTTTTCCCATTGACCGCGACGAACAGAGAAGATGCACAAGCTTCTTGCCATTGTGGCAGAACGGAAGGAGATATTTGCTCAAAACTTGCTGTGCTGGTGCAGACAGTGGCACCCGACATGCCTGCGTTGTCGTTTTCACCCGGGCACTCTTTGGGCGGGCGCAGCACGCAGAAACACTTAGATTGCAGATAAGCGCCTTTTCCCATTGACCGCGACGAACAGAGAAGATGCACAAGCTTCTTGCCATTGCGTCCGAACGGAAGGAGATATTTGCTCAAAACTTGCTGTGCTGGTGCAGACAGTGGCACACGACTTGCATGCGTTGTCGTTTTCACCCGGGCACTCTTTGGGCGGGCGCAGCACGCAGAAACACCTAGATTGCAGATAAGCGCCTTTTCCCATTGACCGCGACGAACAGAGAAGATGCACAAGCTTCTTGCCATTGCGTCCGAACGGAAGGAGATATTTGCTCAAAACTTGCTGTGCTGGTGCAGACAGTGGCACCCGACATGCCTGCGTTTTCGTTTTCACCGGGCACTCTTTGGGCGGGCGTAGCACGCAGAAACACCTAGATTGCAGATAAGCGCCTTTTCCCTTTGACCGCGACGAACAGAGAAGATGCACGAGCTTCTTGCCATTGCGGCCGAACGGAAGGAGATATTTGCTCAAAACTTGCTGTGCTGGTGCAGACAGTGGCACCCGACATGCCTGCGTTGTCGTTTTCACCCGGGCACTCTTTGGGCGGGCGCAGCACGCAGAAACACCTAGATTGCAGATAAGCGCCTTTTCCCATTGACCGCGACGAACAGAGAAGATGCATAAGCTTCTTGCCATTGCGGCCGAACGGAAGGAGATATTTGCTCAAAACTTGCTGTGCTGGTGCAGACAGTGGCACCCGACATGCCTGCGTTGTCGTTTTCACCCGGGCACTCTTTGGGCGGGCGCAGCACGCAGAAACACCTAGATTGCAGATAAGCGCCTTTTCCCATTGACCGCGACGAACAGAGAAGATGCACAAGCTTCTTGCCATTGCGGCCGAACGGAAGGAAATATTTGCTCAAAACTTGCTGTGCTGGTGCAGACAGTGGCACCCGACATGCCTGCGTTGTCGTTTTCACCCGCGCACTCTTTGGGCGGGCGCAGCACGCAGAAACACCTAGATTGCAGATAAGCGCCTTTTCCCATTGACCGCGACGAACAGAGAAGATGCACAAGCTTCTTGCCATTGCGGCAGAACGGAAGGAGATATTTGCTCAAAACTTGCTGTGCTGGTGCAGACAGTGGCACCCGACATGCCTGCGTTGTCGTTTTCACCCGGGCACTCTTTGGGCGGGCGCAGCACGCAGAAACACTTAGATTGCAGATAAGCGCCTTTTCCCATTGACCGCGACGAACAGAGAAGATGCACAAGCTTCTTGCCATTGCGGCAGAACGGAAGGAGATATTTGCTCAAAACTTGCTGTGCTGGTGCAGACAGTGGCACCCGACATGCCTGCGTTGTCGTTTTCACCCGGGCACTCTTTGGGCGGGCGCAGCACGCAGAAACACCTAGATTGCAGATAAGCGCCTTTTCCCATTGACCGCGACGAACAGAGAAGATGCACAAGCTTCTTGCCATTGCGGCCGAACGGAAGGAGATATTTGCTCAAAACTTGCTGTGCTGGTGCAGACAGTGGCACCCGACATGCCTGCGTTGTCGTTTTCACCCGGGCACTCTTTGGGCGGGCGCAGCACGCAGAAACACCTAGATTGCAGATAAGCGCCTTTTCCCATTGACCGCGACGAACAGAGAAGATGCACAAGCTTCTTGCCATTGCGGCCGAACGGAAGGAGATATTTGCTCAAAACTTGCTGTGCTGGTGCAGACAGTGGCACCCGACATGCCTGCGTTGTCGTTTTCACCCGGGCACTCTTTGGGCGGGCGCAGCACGCAGAAACACCTAGATTGCAGATAAGCGCCTTTTCCCATTGACCGCGACGAACAGAGAAGATGCACAAGCTTCTTGCCATTGCGGCCGAACGGAAGGAGATATTTGCTCAAAACTTGCTGTGCTGGTGCAGACAGTGGCACCCGACATGCCTGCGTTGTCGTTTTCACCCGGGCACTCTTTGGGCGGGCGCAGCACGCAGAAACACCTAGATTGCAGATAAGCGCCTTTTCCCATTGACCGCGACGAACAGAGAAGATGCACAAGCTTCTTGCCATTGCGGCCGAACGGAAGGAGATATTTGCTCAAAACTTGCTGTGCTGGTGCAGACAGTGGCACCCGACATGCCTGCGTTGTCGTTTTCACCCGGGCACTCTTTGGGCGGGCGCAGCACGCAGAAACACCTAGATTGCAGATAAGCGCCTTTTCCCATTGACCGCGACGAACAGAGAAGATGCACAAGCTTCTTGCCATTGCGGCCGAACGGAAGGAAATATTTGCTCAAAACTTGCTGTGCTGGTGCAGACAGTGGCACCCGACATGCCTGCGTTGTCGTTTTCACCCGCGCACTCTTTGGGCGGGCGCAGCACGCAGAAACACCTAGATTGCAGATAAGCGCCTTTTCCCATTGACCGCGACGAACAGAGAAGAAGCACAAGCTTCTTGCCATTGCGGCAGAACGGAAGGAGATATTTGCTCAAAACTTGCTGTGCTGGTGCAGACAGTGGCACCCGACATGCCTGCGTTGTCGTTTTCACCCGGGCACTCTTTGGGCGGGCGCAGCACGCAGAAACACCTAGATTGCAGATAAGCGCCTTTTCCCATTGACCGCGACGAACAGAGAAGATGCACAAGCTTCTTGCCATTGCGGCAGAACGGAAGGAGATATTTGCTCAAAACTTGCTGTGCTGGTGCAGACAGTGGCACCCGACATGCCTGCGTTGTCGTTTTCACCCGGGCACTCTTTGGGCGGGCGCAGCACGCAGAAACACTTAGATTGCAGATAAGCGCCTTTTCCCATTGACCGCGACGAACAGAGAAGATGCACAAGCTTCTTGCCATTGCGGCAGAACGGAAGGAGATATTTGCTCAAAACTTGCTGTGCTGGTGCAGACAGTGGCACCCGACATGCCTGCGTTGTCGTTTTCACCCGGGCACTCTTTGGGCGGGCGCAGCACGCAGAAACACTTAGATTGCAGATAAGCGCATTTTCCCATTGACCGCGACGAACAGAGAAGATGCACAAGCTTCTTGCCATTGTGGCAGAACGGAAGGAGATATTTGCTCAAAACTTGCTGTGCTGGTGCAGACAGTGGCACCCGACATGCCTGCGTTGTCGTTTTCACCCGGGCACTCTTTGGGCGGGCGCAGCACGCAGAAACACCTAGATTGCAGATAAGCGCCTTTTCCCATTGACCGCGACGAACAGAGAAGATGCACAAGCTTCTTGCCATTGCGGCCGAACGGAAGGAGATATTTGCTCAAAACTTGCTGTGCTGGTGCAGACAGTGGCACCCGACATGCCTGCGTTGTCGTTTTCACCCGGGCACTCTTTGGGCGGGCGCAGCACGCAGAAACACCTAGATTGCAGATAAGCGCCTTTTCCCATTGACCGCGACGAACAGAGAAGATGCACAAGCTTCTTGCCATTGCGGCCGAACGGAAGGAGATATTTGCTCAAAACTTGCTGTGCTGGTGCAGACAGTGGCACCCGACATGCCTGCGTTGTCGTTTTCACCCGGGCACTCTTTGGGCGGGCGCAGCACGCAGAAACACCTAGATTGCAGATAAGCGCCTTTTCCCATTGACCGCGACGAACAGAGAAGATGCACAAGCTTCTTGCCATTGCGGCCGAACGGAAGGAAATATTTGCTCAAAACTTGCTGTGCTGGTGCAGACAGTGGCACCCGACATGCCTGCGTTGTCGTTTTCACCCGCGCACTCTTTGGGCGGGCGCAGCACGCAGAAACACCTAGATTGCAGATAAGCGCCTTTTCCCATTGACCGCGACGAACAGAGAAGAAGCACAAGCTTCTTGCCATTGCGGCAGAACGGAAGGAGATATTTGCTCAAAACTTGCTGTGCTGGTGCAGACAGTGGCACCCGACATGCCTGCGTTGTCGTTTTCACCCGGGCACTCTTTGGGCGGGCGCAGCACGCAGAAACACCTAGATTGCAGATAAGCGCCTTTTCCCATTGACCGCGACGAACAGAGAAGATGCACAAGCTTCTTGCCATTGCGGCCGAACGGAAGGAGATATTTGCTCAAAACTTGCTGTGCTGGTGCAGACAGTGGCACCCGACATGCCTGCGTTGTCGTTTTCACCCGCGCACTCTTTGGGCGGGCGCAGCACGCAGAAACACCTAGATTGCAGATAAGCGCCTTTTCCCATTGACCGCGACGAACAGAGAAGATGCACAAGCTTCTTCCCATTGCGGCAGAACGGAAGGAGATATTTGCTCAAAACTTGCTGTGCTGGTGCAGACAGTGGCACCCGACATGCCTGCGTTGTCGTTTTCACCCGGGCACTCTTTGGGCGGGCGCAGCACGCAGAAACACCTAGATTGCAGATAAGCGCCTTTTCCCATTGACCGCGACGAACAGAGAAGATGCACAAGCTTCTTGCCATTGCGGCCGAACGGAAGGAGATATTTGCTCAAAACTTGCTGTGCTGGTGCAGACAGTGGCACCCGACATGCCTGCGTTGTCGTTTTCACCCGGGCACTCTTTGGGCGGGCGCAGCACGCAGAAACACCTAGATTGCAGATAAGCGCCTTTTCCCATTGACCGCGACGAACAGAGAAGATGCACAAGCTTCTTGCCATTGCGGCCGAACGGAAGGAGATATTTGCTCAAAACTTGCTGTGCTGGTGCAGACAGTGGCACCCGACATGCCTGCGTTGTCGTTTTCACCCGGGCACTCTTTGGGCGGGCGCAGCACGCAGAAACACCTAGATTGCAGATAAGCGCCTTTTCCCATTGACCGCGACGAACAGAGAAGATGCACAAGCTTCTTGCCATTGCGGCCGAACGGAAGGAAATATTTGCTCAAAACTTGCTGTGCTGGTGCAGACAGTGGCACCCGACATGCCTGCGTTGTCGTTTTCACCCGCGCACTCTTTGGGCGGGCGCAGCACGCAGAAACACCTAGATTGCAGATAAGCGCCTTTTCCCATTGACCGCGACGAACAGAGAAGAAGCACAAGCTTCTTGCCATTGCGGCAGAACGGAAGGAGATATTTGCTCAAAACTTGCTGTGCTGGTGCAGACAGTGGCACCCGACATGCCTGCGTTGTCGTTTTCACCCGGGCACTCTTTGGGCGGGCGCAGCACGCAGAAACACCTAGATTGCAGATAAGCGCCTTTTCCCATTGACCGCGACGAACAGAGAAGATGCACAAGCTTCTTGCCATTGCGGCAGAACGGAAGGAGATATTTGCTCAAAACTTGCTGTGCTGGTGCAGACAGTGGCACCCGACATGCCTGCGTTGTCGTTTTCACCCGGGCACTCTTTGGGCGGGCGCAGCACGCAGAAACACTTAGATTGCAGATAAGCGCCTTTTCCCATTGACCGCGACGAACAGAGAAGATGCACAAGCTTCTTGCCATTGCGGCAGAACGGAAGGAGATATTTGCTCAAAACTTGCTGTGCTGGTGCAGACAGTGGCACCCGACATGCCTGCGTTGTCGTTTTCACCCGGGCACTCTTTGGGCGGGCGCAGCACGCAGAAACACTTAGATTGCAGATAAGCGCATTTTCCCATTGACCGCGACGAACAGAGAAGATGCACAAGCTTCTTGCCATTGTGGCAGAACGGAAGGAGATATTTGCTCAAAACTTGCTGTGCTGGTGCAGACAGTGGCACCCGACATGCCTGCGTTGTCGTTTTCACCCGGGCACTCTTTGGGCGGGCGCAGCACGCAGAAACACCTAGATTGCAGATAAGCGCCTTTTCCCATTGACCGCGACGAACAGAGAAGATGCACAAGCTTCTTGCCATTGCGGCCGAACGGAAGGAGATATTTGCTCAAAACTTGCTGTGCTGGTGCAGACAGTGGCACCCGACATGCCTGCGTTGTCGTTTTCACCCGGGCACTCTTTGGGCGGGCGCAGCACGCAGAAACACCTAGATTGCAGATAAGCGCCTTTTCCCATTGACCGCGACGAACAGAGAAGATGCACAAGCTTCTTGCCATTGCGGCCGAACGGAAGGAGATATTTGCTCAAAACTTGCTGTGCTGGTGCAGACAGTGGCACCCGACATGCCTGCGTTGTCGTTTTCACCCGGGCACTCTTTGGGCGGGCGCAGCACGCAGAAACACCTAGATTGCAGATAAGCGCCTTTTCCCATTGACCGCGACGAACAGAGAAGATGCACAAGCTTCTTGCCATTGCGGCCGAACGGAAGGAAATATTTGCTCAAAACTTGCTGTGCTGGTGCAGACAGTGGCACCCGACATGCCTGCGTTGTCGTTTTCACCCGCGCACTCTTTGGGCGGGCGCAGCACGCAGAAACACCTAGATTGCAGATAAGCGCCTTTTCCCATTGACCGCGACGAACAGAGAAGAAGCACAAGCTTCTTGCCATTGCGGCAGAACGGAAGGAGATATTTGCTCAAAACTTGCTGTGCTGGTGCAGACAGTGGCACCCGACATGCCTGCGTTGTCGTTTTCACCCGGGCACTCTTTGGGCGGGCGCAGCACGCAGAAACACCTAGATTGCAGATAAGCGCCTTTTCCCATTGACCGCGACGAACAGAGAAGATGCACAAGCTTCTTGCCATTGCGGCCGAACGGAAGGAGATATTTGCTCAAAACTTGCTGTGCTGGTGCAGACAGTGGCACCCGACATGCCTGCGTTGTCGTTTTCACCCGCGCACTCTTTGGGCGGGCGCAGCACGCAGAAACACCTAGATTGCAGATAAGCGCCTTTTCCCATTGACCGCGACGAACAGAGAAGATGCACAAGCTTCTTCCCATTGCGGCAGAACGGAAGGAGATATTTGCTCAAAACTTGCTGTGCTGGTGCAGACAGTGGCACCCGACATGCCTGCGTTGTCGTTTTCACCCGGGCACTCTTTGGGCGGGCGCAGCACGCAGAAACACCTAGATTGCAGATAAGCGCCTATTCCCATTGATAGCGACGAACAGAGAAGATGCACAAGCTTCTTGCCATTGCGGCCGAACGGAAGGAGATATTTGCTCAAAACTTGCTGTGCTGGTGCAGACAGTGGAACCCGACATGCCTGCGTTGTCGTTTTCACCCGGGCACTCTTTGGGCGGGCGCAGCACGCAGAAACACCTAGATTGCAGATAAGCGCCTTTTCCCATTGACCGCGACGAACAGAGAAGATGCACAAGCTTCTTTCCATTGCGGCCGAACGGAAGGAGATATTTGCTCAAAACTTGCTGTGCTGGTCCAGACAGTGGCACATGACATGCCTGAGTTGTCGTTTTCACCCGGGCACTCTTTGGGCGGGCGCAGCACGCAGAAACACCTAGATTGCAGATAAGCGTCTTTTCCCATTGACCGCGACGAACAGAGAAGATGCACAAGCTTCTTGCCATTGCGGCAGAACGGAAGGAGATATTTGCTCAAAACTTGCTGTGCTGGTGCAGACAGTGGCACCCGACATGCCTGCGTTGTCGTTTTCACCCGGGCACTCTTTGGGCGGGCGCAGCACGCAGAAACACTTAGATTGCAGATAAGCGCCTTTTCCCATTGACCGCGACGAACAGAGAAGATGCACAAGCTTCTTGCCATTGCGGCCGAACGGAAGGAGATATTTGCTCAAAACTTTCTGTCCTGGTGCAGACAGTGGCACCCGACATGCCTGCGTTGTCGTTTTCACCCGGGCACTCTTTTGGCGGGCGCAGCACGCAGAAACACCTAGATTGCAGATAAGCGTCTTTTCCCATTGACCGCGACGAACAGAGAAGATGCACAAGCTTCTTGCCATTGCGGCCGAACGGAAGGAGATATTTGCTCAAAACTTGCTGTGCTGGTGCAGACAGTGGCACCCGACATGCCTGCGTTGTCGTTTTCACCCGGGCACTCTTTGGGCGGGCGCAGCACGCAGAAACACCTAGATTGCAGATAAGCGCCTTTTCCCATTGACCGCGACGAACAGAGAAGATGCACAAGCTTCTTGCCATTGCGGCCGAACGGAAGGAAATATTTGCTCAAAACTTGCTGTGCTGGTGCAGACAGTGGCACCCGACATGCCTGCGTTGTCGTTTTCACCCGCGCACTCTTTGGGCGGGCGCAGCACGCAGAAACACCTAGATTGCAGATAAGCGCCTTTTCCCATTGACCGCGACGAACAGAGAAGAAGCACAAGCTTCTTGCCATTGCGGCAGAACGGAAGGAGATATTTGCTCAAAACTTGCTGTGCTGGTGCAGACAGTGGCACCCGACATGCCTGCGTTGTCGTTTTCACCCGGGCACTCTTTGGGCGGGCGCAGCACGCAGAAACACTTAGATTGCAGATAAGCGCCTTTTCCCATTGACCGCGACGAACAGAGAAGATGCACAAGCTTCTTGCCATTGTGGCAGAACGGAAGGAGATATTTGCTCAAAACTTGCTGTGCTGGTGCAGACAGTGGCACCCGACATGCCTGCGTTGTCGTTTTCACCCGGGCACTCTTTGGGCGGGCGCAGCACGCAGAAACACCTAGATTGCAGATAAGCGCCTTTTCCCATTGACCGCGACGAACAGAGAAGATGCACAAGCTTCTTGCCATTGCGGCCGAACGGAAGGAGATATTTGCTCAAAACTTGCTGTGCTGGTGCAGACAGTGGCACCCGACATGCCTGCGTTGTCGTTTTCACCCGCGCACTCTTTGGGCGGGCGCAGCACGCAGAAACACCTAGATTGCAGATAAGCGCCTTTTCCCATTGACCGCGACGAACAGAGAAGATGCACAAGCTTCTTCCCATTGCGGCCGAACGGAAGGAGATATTTGCTCAAAACTTGCTGTGCTGGTGCAGACAGTGGCACCCGACATGTCTGCGTTGTCGTTTTCACCCGGGCACTCTTTGGGCGGGCGCAGCACGCAGAAACACCTAGATTGCAGATAAGCGCCTATTCCCATTGATAGCGACGAACAGAGAAGATGCACAAGCTTCTTGCCATTGCGGCCGAACGGAAGGAGATATTTGCTCAAAACTTGCTGTGCTGGTGCAGACAGTGGAACCCGACATGCCTGCGTTGTCGTTTTCACCCGGGCACTCTTTGGGCGGGCGCAGCACGCAGAAACACCTAGATTGCAGATAAGCGCCTTTTCCCATTGACCGCGACGAACAGAGAAGATGCACAAGCTTCTTTCCATTGCGGCCGAACGGAAGGAGATATTTGCTCAAAACTTGCTGTGCTGGTCCAGACAGTGGCACATGACATGCCTGAGTTGTCGTTTTCACCCGGGCACTCTTTGGGCGGGCGCAGCACGCAGAAACACCTAGATTGCAGATAAGCGTCTTTTCCCATTGACCGCGACGAACAGAGAAGATGCACAAGCTTCTTGCCATTGCGGCCGAACGGAAGGAGATATTTGCTCAAAACTTGCTGTGCTGGTGCAGACAGTGGCACCCGACATGCCTGCCTTGTCGTTTTCACCCGGGCACTCTTTGGGCGGGCTCAGCCCGCAGAAACACCTAGATTGCAGATAAGCGCCTTTTCCCATTGACCGCGACGAACAGAGAAGATGCACAAGCTTCTTGCCATTGCGGCCGAACGGAAGGAGATATTTGCTCAAAACTTGCTGTGCTGGTGCAGACAGTGGCACACGACTTGCCTGCGTTGTCGTTTTCACCCGGGCACTCTTTGGGCGGGCGCAGCACGCAGAAACACCTAGATTGCAGATAAGCGCCTTTTCCCATTGACCGCGACGAACAGAGAAGATGCACAAGCTTCTTGCCATTGCGGCCGAAAGGAAGGAGATATTTGCTCAAAACTTGCTGTGCTGGTGCAGACAGTGGCACCCGACATGCATGCAATGTCGTTTTCACCCGGGCACTCTTTGGGCGGGCGCAGCACGCAGAAACACCTAGATTGCAGATAAGCGCCTTTTCCCATTGACCGCGACGAACAGAGAAGATGCACAAGCTTCTTCCCATTGCGGCAGAACGGAAGGAGATATTTGCTCAAAACTTGCTGTGCTGGTGCAGACAGTGGCACCCGACATGCCTGCGTTGTCGTTTTCACCCGGGCACTCTTTGGGCGGGCGCAGCACGCAGAAACACCTAGATTGCAGATAAGCGCCTATTCCCATTGATAGCGACGAACAGAGAAGATGCACAAGCTTATTTCCATTGCGGCCGAACGGAAGGAGATATTTGCTCAAAACTTGCTGTGCTGGTGCAGACAATGGCACCTGACATGCCTGCTTTGTCGTTTTCACCCGGGCACTCTTTGGGCGGGCGCAGCACGCAGAAACACCTAGATTGCAGATAAGCGCCTTTTCCCATTGACCGCGACGAACAGAGAAGATACACAAGCTTCTTGCCATTGCGGCCGAACGGAAGGAGATATTTGCTCAAAACTTGCTGTGCTGGTGCAGACAGTGGCACCCGACATGCCTGCCTTGTCGTTTTCACCCGGGCACTCTTTGGACGGGCGCAGCACGCAGAAACACCTAGATTGCAGATAAGCGCCTTTTCCCCTTGACCGCGACGAACAGAGAAGATGCACAAGCTTCTTGCCATTGCGGCCGAACGGAAGGAGATATTTGCTCAAAACTTGCTGTGCTGGTGCAGACAGTGGCACCCGACATGCCTGCGTTGTCGTTTTCACCCGGGCACTCTTTGGGCGGGCGCAGCACGCAGAAACACTTAGATTGCAGATAAGCGCCTTTTCCCATTGACCGCGACGAACAGAGAAGATGCACAAGCTTCTTGCCATTGTGGCAGAACGGAAGGAGATATTTGCTCAAAACTTGCTGTGCTGGTGCAGACAGTGGCACCCGACATGCCTGCGTTGTCGTTTTCACCCGGGCACTCTTTGGGCGGGCGCAGCACGCAGAAACACTTAGATTGCAGATAAGCGCCTTTTCCCATTGACCGCGACGAACAGAGAAGATGCACAAGCTTCTTGCCATTGCGGCCGAACGGAAGGAGATATTTGCTCAAAACTTGCTGTGCTGGTGCAGACAGTGGCACACGACTTGCATGCGTTGTCGTTTTCACCCGGGCACTCTTTGGGCGGGCGCAGCACGCAGAAACACCTAGATTGCAGATAAGCGCCTTTTCCCATTGACCGCGACGAACAGAGAAGATGCACAAGCTTCTTGCCATTGCGTCCGAACGGAAGGAGATATTTGCTCAAAACTTGCTGTGCTGGTGCAGACAGTGGCACCCGACATGCCTGCGTTTTCGTTTTCACCGGGCACTCTTTGGGCGGGCGTAGCACGCAGAAACACCTAGATTGCAGATAAGCGCCTTTTCCCATTGACCGCGACGAACAGAGAAGATGCATAAGCTTCTTGCCATTGCGGCCGAACGGAAGGAGATATTTGCTCAAAACTTGCTGTGCTGGTGCAGACAGTGGCACCCGACATGCCTGCGTTGTCGTTTTCACCCGGGCACTCTTTGGGCGGGCGCAGCACGCAGAAACACCTAGATTGCAGATAAGCGCCTTTTCCCATTGACCGCGACGAACAGAGAAGATGCACAAGCTTCTTGCCATTGCGGCCGAACGGAAGGAAATATTTGCTCAAAACTTGCTGTGCTGGTGCAGACAGTGGCACCCGACATGCCTGCGTTGTCGTTTTCACCCGCGCACTCTTTGGGCGGGCGCAGCACGCAGAAACACCTAGATTGCAGATAAGCGCCTTTTCCCATTGACCGCGACGAACAGAGAAGATGCACAAGCTTCTTGCCATTGCGGCAGAACGGAAGGAGATATTTGCTCAAAACTTGCTGTGCTGGTGCAGACAGTGGCACCCGACATGCCTGCGTTGTCGTTTTCACCCGGGCACTCTTTGGGCGGGCGCAGCACGCAGAAACACTTAGATTGCAGATAAGCGCCTTTTCCCATTGACCGCGACGAACAGAGAAGATGCACAAGCTTCTTGCCATTGCGGCAGAACGGAAGGAGATATTTGCTCAAAACTTGCTGTGCTGGTGCAGACAGTGGCACCCGACATGCCTGCGTTGTCGTTTTCACCCGGGCACTCTTTGGGCGGGCGCAGCACGCAGAAACACCTAGATTGCAGATAAGCGCCTTTTCCCATTGACCGCGACGAACAGAGAAGATGCACAAGCTTCTTGCCATTGCGGCCGAACGGAAGGAGATATTTGCTCAAAACTTGCTGTGCTGGTGCAGACAGTGGCACCCGACATGCCTGCGTTGTCGTTTTCACCCGGGCACTCTTTGGGCGGGCGCAGCACGCAGAAACACCTAGATTGCAGATAAGCGCCTTTTCCCATTGACCGCGACGAACAGAGAAGATGCACAAGCTTCTTGCCATTGCGGCCGAACGGAAGGAGATATTTGCTCAAAACTTGCTGTGCTGGTGCAGACAGTGGCACCCGACATGCCTGCGTTGTCGTTTTCACCCGGGCACTCTTTGGGCGGGCGCAGCACGCAGAAACACCTAGATTGCAGATAAGCGCCTTTTCCCATTGACCGCGACGAACAGAGAAGATGCACAAGCTTCTTGCCATTGCGGCCGAACGGAAGGAGATATTTGCTCAAAACTTGCTGTGCTGGTGCAGACAGTGGCACCCGACATGCCTGCGTTGTCGTTTTCACCCGGGCACTCTTTGGGCGGGCGCAGCACGCAGAAACACCTAGATTGCAGATAAGCGCCTTTTCCCATTGACCGCGACGAACAGAGAAGATGCACAAGCTTCTTGCCATTGCGGCCGAACGGAAGGAGATATTTGCTCAAAACTTGCTGTGCTGGTGCAGACAGTGGCACCCGACATGCCTGCGTTGTCGTTTTCACCCGGGCACTCTTTGGGCGGGCGCAGCACGCAGAAACACCTAGATTGCAGATAAGCGCCTTTTCCCATTGACCGCGACGAACAGAGAAGATGCACAAGCTTCTTGCCATTGCGGCCGAACGGAAGGAAATATTTGCTCAAAACTTGCTGTGCTGGTGCAGACAGTGGCACCCGACATGCCTGCGTTGTCGTTTTCACCCGCGCACTCTTTGGGCGGGCGCAGCACGCAGAAACACCTAGATTGCAGATAAGCGCCTTTTCCCATTGACCGCGACGAACAGAGAAGAAGCACAAGCTTCTTGCCATTGCGGCAGAACGGAAGGAGATATTTGCTCAAAACTTGCTGTGCTGGTGCAGACAGTGGCACCCGACATGCCTGCGTTGTCGTTTTCACCCGGGCACTCTTTGGGCGGGCGCAGCACGCAGAAACACCTAGATTGCAGATAAGCGCCTTTTCCCATTGACCGCGACGAACAGAGAAGATGCACAAGCTTCTTGCCATTGCGGCAGAACGGAAGGAGATATTTGCTCAAAACTTGCTGTGCTGGTGCAGACAGTGGCACCCGACATGCCTGCGTTGTCGTTTTCACCCGGGCACTCTTTGGGCGGGCGCAGCACGCAGAAACACTTAGATTGCAGATAAGCGCCTTTTCCCATTGACCGCGACGAACAGAGAAGATGCACAAGCTTCTTGCCATTGCGGCAGAACGGAAGGAGATATTTGCTCAAAACTTGCTGTGCTGGTCCAGACAGTGGCACATGACATGCCTGAGTTGTCGTTTTCACCCGGGCACTCTTTGGGCGGGCGCAGCACGCAGAAACACCTAGATTGCAGATAAGCGTCTTTTCCCATTGACCGCGACGAACAGAGAAGATGCACAAGCTTCTTGCCATTGCGGCCGAACGGAAGGAGATATTTGCTCAAAACTTGCTGTGCTGGTGCAGACAGTGGCACCCGACATGCCTGCCTTGTCGTTTTCACCCGGGCACTCTTTGGGCGGGCTCAGCCCGCAGAAACACCTAGATTGCAGATAAGCGCCTTTTCCCATTGACCGCGACGAACAGAGAAGATGCACAAGCTTCTTGCCATTGCGGCCGAACGGAAGGAGATATTTGCTCAAAACTTGCTGTGCTGGTGCAGACAGTGGCACACGACTTGCCTGCGTTGTCGTTTTCACCCGGGCACTCTTTGGGCGGGCGCAGCACGCAGAAACACCTAGATTGCAGATAAGCGCCTTTTCCCATTGACCGCGACGAACAGAGAAGATGCACAAGCTTCTTGCCATTGCGGCCGAAAGGAAGGAGATATTTGCTCAAAACTTGCTGTGCTGGTGCAGACAGTGGCACCCGACATGCATGCAATGTCGTTTTCACCCGGGCACTCTTTGGGCGGGCGCAGCACGCAGAAACACCTAGATTGCAGATAAGCGCCTTTTCCCATTGACCGCGACGAACAGAGAAGATGCACAAGCTTCTTCCCATTGCGGCAGAACGGAAGGAGATATTTGCTCAAAACTTGCTGTGCTGGTGCAGACAGTGGCACCCGACATGCCTGCGTTGTCGTTTTCACCCGGGCACTCTTTGGGCGGGCGCAGCACGCAGAAACACCTAGATTGCAGATAAGCGCCTATTCCCATTGATAGCGACGAACAGAGAAGATGCACAAGCTTATTTCCATTGCGGCCGAACGGAAGGAGATATTTGCTCAAAACTTGCTGTGCTGGTGCAGACAATGGCACCTGACATGCCTGCTTTGTCGTTTTCACCCGGGCACTCTTTGGGCGGGCGCAGCACGCAGAAACACCTAGATTGCAGATAAGCGCCTTTTCCCATTGACCGCGACGAACAGAGAAGATACACAAGCTTCTTGCCATTGCGGCCGAACGGAAGGAGATATTTGCTCAAAACTTGCTGTGCTGGTGCAGACAGTGGCACCCGACATGCCTGCCTTGTCATTTTCACCCGGGCACTCTTTGGACGGGCGCAGCACGCAGAAACACCTAGATTGCAGATAAGCGCCTTTTCCCCTTGACCGCGACGAACAGAGAAGATGCACAAGCTTCTTGCCATTGCGGCCGAACGGAAGGAGATATTTGCTCAAAACTTGCTGTGCTGGTGCAGACAGTGGCACCCGACATGCCTGCGTTGTCGTTTTCACCCGGGCACTCTTTGGGCGGGCGCAGCACGCAGAAACACTTAGATTGCAGATAAGCGCCTTTTCCCATTGACCGCGACGAACAGAGAAGATGCACAAGCTTCTTGCCATTGTGGCAGAACGGAAGGAGATATTTGCTCAAAACTTGCTGTGCTGGTGCAGACAGTGGCACCCGACATGCCTGCGTTGTCGTTTTCACCCGGGCACTCTTTGGGCGGGCGCAGCACGCAGAAACACTTAGATTGCAGATAAGCGCCTTTTCCCATTGACCGCGACGAACAGAGAAGATGCACAAGCTTCTTGCCATTGCGTCCGAACGGAAGGAGATATTTGCTCAAAACTTGCTGTGCTGGTGCAGACAGTGGCACACGACTTGCATGCGTTGTCGTTTTCACCCGGGCACTCTTTGGGCGGGCGCAGCACGCAGAAACACCTAGATTGCAGATAAGCGCCTTTTCCCATTGACCGCGACGAACAGAGAAGATGCACAAGCTTCTTGCCATTGCGTCCGAACGGAAGGAGATATTTGCTCAAAACTTGCTGTGCTGGTGCAGACAGTGGCACCCGACATGCCTGCGTTTTCGTTTTCACCGGGCACTCTTTGGGCGGGCGTAGCACGCAGAAACACCTAGATTGCAGATAAGCGCCTTTTCCCTTTGACCGCGACGAACAGAGAAGATGCACGAGCTTCTTGCCATTGCGGCCGAACGGAAGGAGATATTTGCTCAAAACTTGCTGTGCTGGTGCAGACAGTGGCACCCGACATGCCTGCGTTGTCGTTTTCACCCGGGCACTCTTTGGGCGGGCGCAGCACGCAGAAACACCTAGATTGCAGATAAGCGCCTTTTCCCATTGACCGCGACGAACAGAGAAGATGCATAAGCTTCTTGCCATTGCGGCCGAACGGAAGGAGATATTTGCTCAAAACTTGCTGTGCTGGTGCAGACAGTGGCACCCGACATGCCTGCGTTGTCGTTTTCACCCGGGCACTCTTTGGGCGGGCGCAGCACGCAGAAACACCTAGATTGCAGATAAGCGCCTTTTCCCATTGACCGCGACGAACAGAGAAGATGCACAAGCTTCTTGCCATTGCGGCCGAACGGAAGGAAATATTTGCTCAAAACTTGCTGTGCTGGTGCAGACAGTGGCACCCGACATGCCTGCGTTGTCGTTTTCACCCGCGCACTCTTTGGGCGGGCGCAGCACGCAGAAACACCTAGATTGCAGATAAGCGCCTTTTCCCATTGACCGCGACGAACAGAGAAGATGCACAAGCTTCTTGCCATTGCGGCAGAACGGAAGGAGATATTTGCTCAAAACTTGCTGTGCTGGTGCAGACAGTGGCACCCGACATGCCTGCGTTGTCGTTTTCACCCGGGCACTCTTTGGGCGGGCGCAGCACGCAGAAACACTTAGATTGCAGATAAGCGCCTTTTCCCATTGACCGCGACGAACAGAGAAGATGCACAAGCTTCTTGCCATTGCGGCAGAACGGAAGGAGATATTTGCTCAAAACTTGCTGTGCTGGTGCAGACAGTGGCACCCGACATGCCTGCGTTGTCGTTTTCACCCGGGCACTCTTTGGGCGGGCGCAGCACGCAGAAACACCTAGATTGCAGATAAGCGCCTTTTCCCATTGACCGCGACGAACAGAGAAGATGCACAAGCTTCTTGCCATTGCGGCCGAACGGAAGGAGATATTTGCTCAAAACTTGCTGTGCTGGTGCAGACAGTGGCACCCGACATGCCTGCGTTGTCGTTTTCACCCGGGCACTCTTTGGGCGGGCGCAGCACGCAGAAACACCTAGATTGCAGATAAGCGCCTTTTCCCATTGACCGCGACGAACAGAGAAGATGCACAAGCTTCTTGCCATTGCGGCCGAACGGAAGGAGATATTTGCTCAAAACTTGCTGTGCTGGTGCAGACAGTGGCACCCGACATGCCTGCGTTGTCGTTTTCACCCGGGCACTCTTTGGGCGGGCTCAGCCCGCAGAAACACCTAGATTGCAGATAAGCGCCTTTTCCCATTGACCGCGACGAACAGAGAAGATGCACAAGCTTCTTGCCATTGCGGCCGAACGGAAGGAGATATTTGCTCAAAACTTGCTGTGCTGGTGCAGACAGTGGCACACGACTTGCCTGCGTTGTCGTTTTCACCCGGGCACTCTTTGGGCGGGCGCAGCACGCAGAAACACCTAGATTGCAGATAAGCGCCTTTTCCCATTGACCGCGACGAACAGAGAAGATGCACAAGCTTCTTGCCATTGCGGCCGAAAGGAAGGAGATATTTGCTCAAAACTTGCTGTGCTGGTGCAGACAGTGGCACCCGACATGCATGCAATGTCGTTTTCACCCGGGCACTCTTTGGGCGGGCGCAGCACGCAGAAACACCTAGATTGCAGATAAGCGCCTTTTCCCATTGACCGCGACGAACAGAGAAGATGCACAAGCTTCTTCCCATTGCGGCAGAACGGAAGGAGATATTTGCTCAAAACTTGCTGTGCTGGTGCAGACAGTGGCACCCGACATGCCTGCGTTGTCGTTTTCACCCGGGCACTCTTTGGGCGGGCGCAGCACGCAGAAACACCTAGATTGCAGATAAGCGCCTATTCCCATTGATAGCGACGAACAGAGAAGATGCACAAGCTTATTTCCATTGCGGCCGAACGGAAGGAGATATTTGCTCAAAACTTGCTGTGCTGGTGCAGACAATGGCACCTGACATGCCTGCTTTGTCGTTTTCACCCGGGCACTCTTTGGGCGGGCGCAGCACGCAGAAACACCTAGATTGCAGATAAGCGCCTTTTCCCATTGACCGCGACGAACAGAGAAGATACACAAGCTTCTTGCCATTGCGGCCGAACGGAAGGAGATATTTGCTCAAAACTTGCTGTGCTGGTGCAGACAGTGGCACCCGACATGCCTGCCTTGTCATTTTCACCCGGGCACTCTTTGGACGGGCGCAGCACGCAGAAACACCTAGATTGCAGATAAGCGCCTTTTCCCCTTGACCGCGACGAACAGAGAAGATGCACAAGCTTCTTGCCATTGCGGCCGAACGGAAGGAGATATTTGCTCAAAACTTGCTGTGCTGGTGCAGACAGTGGCACCCGACATGCCTGCGTTGTCGTTTTCACCCGGGCACTCTTTGGGCGGGCGCAGCACGCAGAAACACTTAGATTGCAGATAAGCGCCTTTTCCCATTGACCGCGACGAACAGAGAAGATGCACAAGCTTCTTGCCATTGTGGCAGAACGGAAGGAGATATTTGCTCAAAACTTGCTGTGCTGGTGCAGACAGTGGCACCCGACATGCCTGCGTTGTCGTTTTCACCCGGGCACTCTTTGGGCGGGCGCAGCACGCAGAAACACTTAGATTGCAGATAAGCGCCTTTTCCCATTGACCGCGACGAACAGAGAAGATGCACAAGCTTCTTGCCATTGCGTCCGAACGGAAGGAGATATTTGCTCAAAACTTGCTGTGCTGGTGCAGACAGTGGCACACGACTTGCATGCGTTGTCGTTTTCACCCGGGCACTCTTTGGGCGGGCGCAGCACGCAGAAACACCTAGATTGCAGATAAGCGCCTTTTCCCATTGACCGCGACGAACAGAGAAGATGCACAAGCTTCTTGCCATTGCGTCCGAACGGAAGGAGATATTTGCTCAAAACTTGCTGTGCTGGTGCAGACAGTGGCACCCGACATGCCTGCGTTTTCGTTTTCACCGGGCACTCTTTGGGCGGGCGTAGCACGCAGAAACACCTAGATTGCAGATAAGCGCCTTTTCCCTTTGACCGCGACGAACAGAGAAGATGCACGAGCTTCTTGCCATTGCGGCCGAACGGAAGGAGATATTTGCTCAAAACTTGCTGTGCTGGTGCAGACAGTGGCACCCGACATGCCTGCGTTGTCGTTTTCACCCGGGCACTCTTTGGGCGGGCGCAGCACGCAGAAACACCTAGATTGCAGATAAGCGCCTTTTCCCATTGACCGCGACGAACAGAGAAGATGCATAAGCTTCTTGCCATTGCGGCCGAACGGAAGGAGATATTTGCTCAAAACTTGCTGTGCTGGTGCAGACAGTGGCACCCGACATGCCTGCGTTGTCGTTTTCACCCGGGCACTCTTTGGGCGGGCGCAGCACGCAGAAACACCTAGATTGCAGATAAGCGCCTTTTCCCATTGACCGCGACGAACAGAGAAGATGCACAAGCTTCTTGCCATTGCGGCCGAACGGAAGGAAATATTTGCTCAAAACTTGCTGTGCTGGTGCAGACAGTGGCACCCGACATGCCTGCGTTGTCGTTTTCACCCGCGCACTCTTTGGGCGGGCGCAGCACGCAGAAACACCTAGATTGCAGATAAGCGCCTTTTCCCATTGACCGCGACGAACAGAGAAGATGCACAAGCTTCTTGCCATTGCGGCAGAACGGAAGGAGATATTTGCTCAAAACTTGCTGTGCTGGTGCAGACAGTGGCACCCGACATGCCTGCGTTGTCGTTTTCACCCGGGCACTCTTTGGGCGGGCGCAGCACGCAGAAACACTTAGATTGCAGATAAGCGCCTTTTCCCATTGACCGCGACGAACAGAGAAGATGCACAAGCTTCTTGCCATTGCGGCAGAACGGAAGGAGATATTTGCTCAAAACTTGCTGTGCTGGTGCAGACAGTGGCACCCGACATGCCTGCGTTGTCGTTTTCACCCGGGCACTCTTTGGGCGGGCGCAGCACGCAGAAACACCTAGATTGCAGATAAGCGCCTTTTCCCATTGACCGCGACGAACAGAGAAGATGCACAAGCTTCTTGCCATTGCGGCCGAACGGAAGGAGATATTTGCTCAAAACTTGCTGTGCTGGTGCAGACAGTGGCACCCGACATGCCTGCGTTGTCGTTTTCACCCGGGCACTCTTTGGGCGGGCGCAGCACGCAGAAACACCTAGATTGCAGATAAGCGCCTTTTCCCATTGACCGCGACGAACAGAGAAGATGCACAAGCTTCTTGCCATTGCGGCCGAACGGAAGGAGATATTTGCTCAAAACTTGCTGTGCTGGTGCAGACAGTGGCACCCGACATGCCTGCGTTGTCGTTTTCACCCGGGCACTCTTTGGGCGGGCGCAGCACGCAGAAACACCTAGATTGCAGATAAGCGCCTTTTCCCATTGACCGCGACGAACAGAGAAGATGCACAAGCTTCTTGCCATTGCGGCCGAACGGAAGGAGATATTTGCTCAAAACTTGCTGTGCTGGTGCAGACAGTGGCACCCGACATGCCTGCGTTGTCGTTTTCACCCGGGCACTCTTTGGGCGGGCGCAGCACGCAGAAACACCTAGATTGCAGATAAGCGCCTTTTCCCATTGACCGCGACGAACAGAGAAGATGCACAAGCTTCTTGCCATTGCGGCCGAACGGAAGGAGATATTTGCTCAAAACTTGCTGTGCTGGTGCAGACAGTGGCACCCGACATGCCTGCGTTGTCGTTTTCACCCGGGCACTCTTTGGGCGGGCGCAGCACGCAGAAACACCTAGATTGCAGATAAGCGCCTTTTCCCATTGACCGCGACGAACAGAGAAGATGCACAAGCTTCTTGCCATTGCGGCCGAACGGAAGGAAATATTTGCTCAAAACTTGCTGTGCTGGTGCAGACAGTGGCACCCGACATGCCTGCGTTGTCGTTTTCACCCGCGCACTCTTTGGGCGGGCGCAGCACGCAGAAACACCTAGATTGCAGATAAGCGCCTTTTCCCATTGACCGCGACGAACAGAGAAGAAGCACAAGCTTCTTGCCATTGCGGCAGAACGGAAGGAGATATTTGCTCAAAACTTGCTGTGCTGGTGCAGACAGTGGCACCCGACATGCCTGCGTTGTCGTTTTCACCCGGGCACTCTTTGGGCGGGCGCAGCACGCAGAAACACCTAGATTGCAGATAAGCGCCTTTTCCCATTGACCGCGACGAACAGAGAAGATGCACAAGCTTCTTGCCATTGCGGCAGAACGGAAGGAGATATTTGCTCAAAACTTGCTGTGCTGGTGCAGACAGTGGCACCCGACATGCCTGCGTTGTCGTTTTCACCCGGGCACTCTTTGGGCGGGCGCAGCACGCAGAAACACTTAGATTGCAGATAAGCGCCTTTTCCCATTGACCGCGACGAACAGAGAAGATGCACAAGCTTCTTGCCATTGCGGCAGAACGGAAGGAGATATTTGCTCAAAACTTGCTGTGCTGGTGCAGACAGTGGCACCCGACATGCCTGCGTTGTCGTTTTCACCCGGGCACTCTTTGGGCGGGCGCAGCACGCAGAAACACTTAGATTGCAGATAAGCGCATTTTCCCATTGACCGCGACGAACAGAGAAGATGCACAAGCTTCTTGCCATTGTGGCAGAACGGAAGGAGATATTTGCTCAAAACTTGCTGTGCTGGTGCAGACAGTGGCACCCGACATGCCTGCGTTGTCGTTTTCACCCGGGCACTCTTTGGGCGGGCGCAGCACGCAGAAACACCTAGATTGCAGATAAGCGCCTTTTCCCATTGACCGCGACGAACAGAGAAGATGCACAAGCTTCTTGCCATTGCGGCCGAACGGAAGGAGATATTTGCTCAAAACTTGCTGTGCTGGTGCAGACAGTGGCACCCGACATGCCTGCGTTGTCGTTTTCACCCGGGCACTCTTTGGGCGGGCGCAGCACGCAGAAACACCTAGATTGCAGATAAGCGCCTTTTCCCATTGACCGCGACGAACAGAGAAGATGCACAAGCTTCTTGCCATTGCGGCCGAACGGAAGGAGATATTTGCTCAAAACTTGCTGTGCTGGTGCAGACAGTGGCACCCGACATGCCTGCGTTGTCGTTTTCACCCGGGCACTCTTTGGGCGGGCGCAGCACGCAGAAACACCTAGATTGCAGATAAGCGCCTTTTCCCATTGACCGCGACGAACAGAGAAGATGCACAAGCTTCTTGCCATTGCGGCCGAACGGAAGGAAATATTTGCTCAAAACTTGCTGTGCTGGTGCAGACAGTGGCACCCGACATGCCTGCGTTGTCGTTTTCACCCGCGCACTCTTTGGGCGGGCGCAGCACGCAGAAACACCTAGATTGCAGATAAGCGCCTTTTCCCATTGACCGCGACGAACAGAGAAGAAGCACAAGCTTCTTGCCATTGCGGCAGAACGGAAGGAGATATTTGCTCAAAACTTGCTGTGCTGGTGCAGACAGTGGCACCCGACATGCCTGCGTTGTCGTTTTCACCCGGGCACTCTTTGGGCGGGCGCAGCACGCAGAAACACCTAGATTGCAGATAAGCGCCTTTTCCCATTGACCGCGACGAACAGAGAAGATGCACAAGCTTCTTGCCATTGCGGCCGAACGGAAGGAGATATTTGCTCAAAACTTGCTGTGCTGGTGCAGACAGTGGCACCCGACATGCCTGCGTTGTCGTTTTCACCCGCGCACTCTTTGGGCGGGCGCAGCACGCAGAAACACCTAGATTGCAGATAAGCGCCTTTTCCCATTGACCGCGACGAACAGAGAAGATGCACAAGCTTCTTCCCATTGCGGCAGAACGGAAGGAGATATTTGCTCAAAACTTGCTGTGCTGGTGCAGACAGTGGCACCCGACATGCCTGCGTTGTCGTTTTCACCCGGGCACTCTTTGGGCGGGCGCAGCACGCAGAAACACCTAGATTGCAGATAAGCGCCTTTTCCCATTGACCGCGACGAACAGAGAAGATGCACAAGCTTCTTGCCATTGCGGCCGAACGGAAGGAGATATTTGCTCAAAACTTGCTGTGCTGGTGCAGACAGTGGCACCCGACATGCCTGCGTTGTCGTTTTCACCCGGGCACTCTTTGGGCGGGCGCAGCACGCAGAAACACCTAGATTGCAGATAAGCGCCTTTTCCCATTGACCGCGACGAACAGAGAAGATGCACAAGCTTCTTGCCATTGCGGCCGAACGGAAGGAGATATTTGCTCAAAACTTGCTGTGCTGGTGCAGACAGTGGCACCCGACATGCCTGCGTTGTCGTTTTCACCCGGGCACTCTTTGGGCGGGCGCAGCACGCAGAAACACCTAGATTGCAGATAAGCGCCTTTTCCCATTGACCGCGACGAACAGAGAAGATGCACAAGCTTCTTGCCATTGCGGCCGAACGGAAGGAAATATTTGCTCAAAACTTGCTGTGCTGGTGCAGACAGTGGCACCCGACATGCCTGCGTTGTCGTTTTCACCCGCGCACTCTTTGGGCGGGCGCAGCACGCAGAAACACCTAGATTGCAGATAAGCGCCTTTTCCCATTGACCGCGACGAACAGAGAAGAAGCACAAGCTTCTTGCCATTGCGGCAGAACGGAAGGAGATATTTGCTCAAAACTTGCTGTGCTGGTGCAGACAGTGGCACCCGACATGCCTGCGTTGTCGTTTTCACCCGGGCACTCTTTGGGCGGGCGCAGCACGCAGAAACACCTAGATTGCAGATAAGCGCCTTTTCCCATTGACCGCGACGAACAGAGAAGATGCACAAGCTTCTTGCCATTGCGGCAGAACGGAAGGAGATATTTGCTCAAAACTTGCTGTGCTGGTGCAGACAGTGGCACCCGACATGCCTGCGTTGTCGTTTTCACCCGGGCACTCTTTGGGCGGGCGCAGCACGCAGAAACACTTAGATTGCAGATAAGCGCCTTTTCCCATTGACCGCGACGAACAGAGAAGATGCACAAGCTTCTTGCCATTGCGGCAGAACGGAAGGAGATATTTGCTCAAAACTTGCTGTGCTGGTGCAGACAGTGGCACCCGACATGCCTGCGTTGTCGTTTTCACCCGGGCACTCTTTGGGCGGGCGCAGCACGCAGAAACACTTAGATTGCAGATAAGCGCATTTTCCCATTGACCGCGACGAACAGAGAAGATGCACAAGCTTCTTGCCATTGTGGCAGAACGGAAGGAGATATTTGCTCAAAACTTGCTGTGCTGGTGCAGACAGTGGCACCCGACATGCCTGCGTTGTCGTTTTCACCCGGGCACTCTTTGGGCGGGCGCAGCACGCAGAAACACCTAGATTGCAGATAAGCGCCTTTTCCCATTGACCGCGACGAACAGAGAAGATGCACAAGCTTCTTGCCATTGCGGCCGAACGGAAGGAGATATTTGCTCAAAACTTGCTGTGCTGGTGCAGACAGTGGCACCCGACATGCCTGCGTTGTCGTTTTCACCCGGGCACTCTTTGGGCGGGCGCAGCACGCAGAAACACCTAGATTGCAGATAAGCGCCTTTTCCCATTGACCGCGACGAACAGAGAAGATGCACAAGCTTCTTGCCATTGCGGCCGAACGGAAGGAGATATTTGCTCAAAACTTGCTGTGCTGGTGCAGACAGTGGCACCCGACATGCCTGCGTTGTCGTTTTCACCCGGGCACTCTTTGGGCGGGCGCAGCACGCAGAAACACCTAGATTGCAGATAAGCGCCTTTTCCCATTGACCGCGACGAACAGAGAAGATGCACAAGCTTCTTGCCATTGCGGCCGAACGGAAGGAAATATTTGCTCAAAACTTGCTGTGCTGGTGCAGACAGTGGCACCCGACATGCCTGCGTTGTCGTTTTCACCCGCGCACTCTTTGGGCGGGCGCAGCACGCAGAAACACCTAGATTGCAGATAAGCGCCTTTTCCCATTGACCGCGACGAACAGAGAAGAAGCACAAGCTTCTTGCCATTGCGGCAGAACGGAAGGAGATATTTGCTCAAAACTTGCTGTGCTGGTGCAGACAGTGGCACCCGACATGCCTGCGTTGTCGTTTTCACCCGGGCACTCTTTGGGCGGGCGCAGCACGCAGAAACACCTAGATTGCAGATAAGCGCCTTTTCCCATTGACCGCGACGAACAGAGAAGATGCACAAGCTTCTTGCCATTGCGGCCGAACGGAAGGAGATATTTGCTCAAAACTTGCTGTGCTGGTGCAGACAGTGGCACCCGACATGCCTGCGTTGTCGTTTTCACCCGCGCACTCTTTGGGCGGGCGCAGCACGCAGAAACACCTAGATTGCAGATAAGCGCCTTTTCCCATTGACCGCG
This sequence comes from Hyla sarda, assembly GCF_029499605.1. Taxonomy (NCBI): domain Eukaryota; kingdom Metazoa; phylum Chordata; class Amphibia; order Anura; family Hylidae; genus Hyla; species Hyla sarda. The sequence goes on from NW_026610720.1 coordinate 179,951, forward strand.
ACGAACAGAGAAGATGCACAAGCTTCTTCCCATTGCGGCAGAACGGAAGGAGATATTTGCTCAAAACTTGCTGTGCTGGTGCAGACAGTGGCACCCGACATGCCTGCGTTGTCGTTTTCACCCGGGCACTCTTTGGGCGGGCGCAGCACGCAGAAACACCTAGATTGCAGATAAGCGCCTATTCCCATTGATAGCGACGAACAGAGAAGATGCACAAGCTTCTTGCCATTGCGGCCGAACGGAAGGAGATATTTGCTCAAAACTTGCTGTGCTGGTGCAGACAGTGGAACCCGACATGCCTGCGTTGTCGTTTTCACCCGGGCACTCTTTGGGCGGGCGCAGCACGCAGAAACACCTAGATTGCAGATAAGCGCCTTTTCCCATTGACCGCGACGAACAGAGAAGATGCACAAGCTTCTTTCCATTGCGGCCGAACGGAAGGAGATATTTGCTCAAAACTTGCTGTGCTGGTCCAGACAGTGGCACATGACATGCCTGAGTTGTCGTTTTCACCCGGGCACTCTTTGGGCGGGCGCAGCACGCAGAAACACCTAGATTGCAGATAAGCGTCTTTTCCCATTGACCGCGACGAACAGAGAAGATGCACAAGCTTCTTGCCATTGCGGCAGAACGGAAGGAGATATTTGCTCAAAACTTGCTGTGCTGGTGCAGACAGTGGCACCCGACATGCCTGCGTTGTCGTTTTCACCCGGGCACTCTTTGGGCGGGCGCAGCACGCAGAAACACTTAGATTGCAGATAAGCGCCTTTTCCCATTGACCGCGACGAACAGAGAAGATGCACAAGCTTCTTGCCATTGCGGCCGAACGGAAGGAGATATTTGCTCAAAACTTTCTGTCCTGGTGCAGACAGTGGCACCCGACATGCCTGCGTTGTCGTTTTCACCCGGGCACTCTTTTGGCGGGCGCAGCACGCAGAAACACCTAGATTGCAGATAAGCGTCTTTTCCCATTGACCGCGACGAACAGAGAAGATGCACAAGCTTCTTGCCATTGCGGCCGAACGGAAGGAGATATTTGCTCAAAACTTGCTGTGCTGGTGCAGACAGTGGCACCCGACATGCCTGCGTTGTCGTTTTCACCCGGGCACTCTTTGGGCGGGCGCAGCACGCAGAAACACCTAGATTGCAGATAAGCGCCTTTTCCCATTGACCGCGACGAACAGAGAAGATGCACAAGCTTCTTGCCATTGCGGCCGAACGGAAGGAAATATTTGCTCAAAACTTGCTGTGCTGGTGCAGACAGTGGCACCCGACATGCCTGCGTTGTCGTTTTCACCCGCGCACTCTTTGGGCGGGCGCAGCACGCAGAAACACCTAGATTGCAGATAAGCGCCTTTTCCCATTGACCGCGACGAACAGAGAAGAAGCACAAGCTTCTTGCCATTGCGGCAGAACGGAAGGAGATATTTGCTCAAAACTTGCTGTGCTGGTGCAGACAGTGGCACCCGACATGCCTGCGTTGTCGTTTTCACCCGGGCACTCTTTGGGCGGGCGCAGCACGCAGAAACACTTAGATTGCAGATAAGCGCCTTTTCCCATTGACCGCGACGAACAGAGAAGATGCACAAGCTTCTTGCCATTGTGGCAGAACGGAAGGAGATATTTGCTCAAAACTTGCTGTGCTGGTGCAGACAGTGGCACCCGACATGCCTGCGTTGTCGTTTTCACCCGGGCACTCTTTGGGCGGGCGCAGCACGCAGAAACACCTAGATTGCAGATAAGCGCCTTTTCCCATTGACCGCGACGAACAGAGAAGATGCACAAGCTTCTTGCCATTGCGGCCGAACGGAAGGAGATATTTGCTCAAAACTTGCTGTGCTGGTGCAGACAGTGGCACCCGACATGCCTGCGTTGTCGTTTTCACCCGCGCACTCTTTGGGCGGGCGCAGCACGCAGAAACACCTAGATTGCAGATAAGCGCCTTTTCCCATTGACCGCGACGAACAGAGAAGATGCACAAGCTTCTTCCCATTGCGGCCGAACGGAAGGAGATATTTGCTCAAAACTTGCTGTGCTGGTGCAGACAGTGGCACCCGACATGTCTGCGTTGTCGTTTTCACCCGGGCACTCTTTGGGCGGGCGCAGCACGCAGAAACACCTAGATTGCAGATAAGCGCCTATTCCCATTGATAGCGACGAACAGAGAAGATGCACAAGCTTCTTGCCATTGCGGCCGAACGGAAGGAGATATTTGCTCAAAACTTGCTGTGCTGGTGCAGACAGTGGAACCCGACATGCCTGCGTTGTCGTTTTCACCCGGGCACTCTTTGGGCGGGCGCAGCACGCAGAAACACCTAGATTGCAGATAAGCGCCTTTTCCCATTGACCGCGACGAACAGAGAAGATGCACAAGCTTCTTTCCATTGCGGCCGAACGGAAGGAGATATTTGCTCAAAACTTGCTGTGCTGGTCCAGACAGTGGCACATGACATGCCTGAGTTGTCGTTTTCACCCGGGCACTCTTTGGGCGGGCGCAGCACGCAGAAACACCTAGATTGCAGATAAGCGTCTTTTCCCATTGACCGCGACGAACAGAGAAGATGCACAAGCTTCTTGCCATTGCGGCCGAACGGAAGGAGATATTTGCTCAAAACTTGCTGTGCTGGTGCAGACAGTGGCACCCGACATGCCTGCCTTGTCGTTTTCACCCGGGCACTCTTTGGGCGGGCTCAGCCCGCAGAAACACCTAGATTGCAGATAAGCGCCTTTTCCCATTGACCGCGACGAACAGAGAAGATGCACAAGCTTCTTGCCATTGCGGCCGAACGGAAGGAGATATTTGCTCAAAACTTGCTGTGCTGGTGCAGACAGTGGCACACGACTTGCCTGCGTTGTCGTTTTCACCCGGGCACTCTTTGGGCGGGCGCAGCACGCAGAAACACCTAGATTGCAGATAAGCGCCTTTTCCCATTGACCGCGACGAACAGAGAAGATGCACAAGCTTCTTGCCATTGCGGCCGAAAGGAAGGAGATATTTGCTCAAAACTTGCTGTGCTGGTGCAGACAGTGGCACCCGACATGCATGCAATGTCGTTTTCACCCGGGCACTCTTTGGGCGGGCGCAGCACGCAGAAACACCTAGATTGCAGATAAGCGCCTTTTCCCATTGACCGCGACGAACAGA